>NW_004955449.1:17107623-17122894 GCF_000276665.1 Chinchilla lanigera | reverse complement strand
TCAATTTCACTGGCTGATATTCAGTTATTCAGGATTTTTATATCTTCTTCATTCAGCTTTGGTAATTCATATGTATCTAGAAATCTGTCCATTTTCTATGTTTTCCATCCTATGAGAGTAAAGATTTTCAAAGTAGGTATTGATGATCTTCTGAATTTCTTCAGGATCTGTAGTGATTTCACCCCTTTCATTCCTTATTTTGTGTATTTCAGTTTTTTCTTTCCTTTTTTTTATTAAGATTGGCTAGGGGATTACCTATTTTATTTATTCTTTCACAGAACCAATTCTTTGATTCATTAATTCTTTGTATTGTTTATTTAGTCTCCATTGCATTAATTTCTGCTCTGAGCTTTGTAATTTCGTACCTTCTTTGGGCTCTAGGTTTGACTTGCTCTTCTTTTTCTAGGCACTTGAGGTGCATCATAAGATTGTTTATTTGTGAAAAATAATTCTTAAACCATCTGATGGATTAGTCCCAGAGCAAAAAGAGCTGATTCAGTCAAACTTTGACAAAAATTGAAGAATCAGGTGAATATGTCTATTAAAAGAAAAACGGGTCCCTGAAAAGAAGACCAAACAAGACAGTAAGGAAGAGAAGAAGAAGACTGGATCACAAAAGAAGGCTATGTGATCTAATGAACAGGACATTAAGTGAAATACAAAAGTCAGTAAGTTCATTCACTATGTGACATTGAAAGAAATGTTTCCTCATGTTCCATGGTCTGAAAAGTAGAACAAAATATGAATACAACATCAAGAAATACTTAAAAGAACTCACATTTTACTGATACTATAAAATGACATAAACTGCATTTTCATAATCTACCTTATTTCAGAAGCACATTTTTTATCATGCATTAGATCATGAAAATCAAAAGGACAAAATCTATACCTCCTTAATTTTGCACACTGACACATTTCCTAGAATAATACCTTAAACAAAATATCAAAATCCAGAAAAAAATTTCATGGCTCCTAGCACACCACAAGTGACATAACATTTACCAGTTGTCCATGTAATTAGAGTTTAATGATACAGTGAAACAAAATCATAAACCCCACAAATATTTAATTGATAATTTTTCTCTACTATCAGGCTGTGAAAAATTGCAAAGTGTTGAATTCTTTAGAAGCAATTATTTTTCTCCTTAGTTTAAAGTGAAATATTCATTGCCTGATATAAGCTAAGACTAGAAGAACAAATCAACCCCATTTTCTTACATCATTAAATCTTTTGGATTTAGCAAAGGAGGTAGATGTGCAAAATATTAAGACAAATTGACACTATAGTCTTCCAAAAATATAAACTGTTTTTTTAAAAAATGGATAAGATCTTTAGAGAAATGAAATTACTCTGTATACTGTTATGGGGATATATGTCATTATAAATCTGTCTAAATCTATAGAATGTACAACACTAAGGGTGAATCTTAATGTAAACTATGTACTACAGATAATAATGTGTCAGTGTGTTTTCATCTATTATACAAAGTGAACCACTTTGATAAGTGGTGTTGATTATAGGAAAGCCATGTTCAGGGACAAAGGAGTAAAAGAAAAGTCTCTGGACATTCTGCTTAATTTTGTTGTGAATCCTAAACTCCTCTGAAAAATAAATCTCACTGGAAAACATACAAGGAAATACAGTTCTAGTCAAAATTTATGACTAGGATTTCTTTGTGTAAGCTTCATTTTTTAAACATGTGACCATCTCCTTCCCTATAGCAAAAATTCCTCAAAAGCATACACTGTGATATATTTATCTTCACTTTTCTATCTCTTAAGATGGTGCCAAGCATATAGAAAATATTTAGTATACACGGGCTGATCAAACAATATGATGTATACTTAAATTTTAAAATTTATTATAACAAAAGACATATTGCCATTAATCCCCCACAAAATACTTCCCTTGCTTCAAACACACTTATCCTGTCATTCCTGCCACTCTCTGAATCAGTTCTGGAAGACCCCTCTTTAATGGGGTCTCTACAAGATGTAACAAAAAGTGTAGCAAGTTCTGCTGCCACGTGCCATCCAGTAGAAAGGCAAGCTCATAGAAACATTACACTGCGCTCTAATTCACACTGGTTCTGATACTACGTGACTTCCCCAAAGCCTTCCCAAAGTCAAAATGATTGTGAGTGACAAATGCTTTGAACTGATTCAGGACATTAAGCCAGTCACTATAGTGCAGACACTCATGAGAGGACTTCCTCAACTGTTTCACAAAGTGGCAAGAATGATGCGACAAGTATATGCAAAACCAGGGAGAGTATTTCAAGGGTAACTAATGGCACTGTGTCTTTTATTGTAATAAATGTTTTAATTTAATCATTAACCATATTTTTCAATCATGTGTCACACATTAGATGGGCAGATGGGAAGATGAATGGATAATGGATAAGTAGTAGATAGGAAGATGAATGGAGAAGTAGACAATGACAGTGACTTGAAAATGCTCTGTAATTAAGAGAAATGACTCATGTTCTTAAATTCCCAAGCAAACTTCCTACTTGAAGTATGGAGATTCCTAAGAGATTTTCTACATTGGTAAATGAAGGATTTTCTGATGTCCCAACTAATGTTTAGAATGCCTTCTAGCTGTAGTTTGCGGTTAAATAGCAAGAATTAAGGCATCAAGATGAAATAACTAGATTGCAGTGAATATCTACAGACTATGCAACTGAACAAAAATGTGTAAGAGCCATATTGTGAAGATTAAGTACAACATAATGCAATTAAAAATCCAAAATATAAATAGAAATATTAGAAGCTTGAATTTTGGACCCCAATTACTACTCAAACTGACTTCATCGAGTCTTCAAGTTCTTCACTTTCATGAAAAAAAAAAGTATATCTAGATTTAGTAATCATCCTTCTATGAGAAATACATAGGTTTAGGTTTCATATCTTTAAAAATATAGTCTTGTTTCAACTTGGAAAAATTCTTCCTACAAAATAAAGTTAGGAAGAAACTATTCACTATTTCAGGTGAAAAGATGTATTTTACTAAGCATGTAACAGTATGAGTATTCACATAGGCATACTTAAATAATTACTGTCACATGATCACCACTTTAACCAAGGTGTATGTGTCAGTTAGATCCATCCTACTTAATCTTGCTAATTATGGTAACATACAAGAGACAATGAAGGAAGGAAATTATTCTAAAGAGCTAATCAAAATATAAAAGCTACATGTCATTAAAAATGCAAAATGAACACATCGATAGCTATTCTTAGAGGTGGAAGAAAGTAGTTCTAAAAGTAGTCATTCACTTCACATGCCAAACAAATATTACAGTGACCACAGGAATGACAGTAAAGAGATATTTTTGGAACAGTAAAGCAAAATCAAGCCCTCTTCCTCATGTGCAATGAACTGCAGATTAATCTGTAAGGTAACTATTCAAATGGATTTGTTTCTTATCAGTCCAAAGTGGATTTTTTCCTTCTTTGATAATACTACTATTCCACCCAGAAACTTTTTCAGGAGCTCATTGTCGTTTGTTGTTAAAGGGACACATTTTTAAGAATTATTCTCTTACTATTGAGCATAATCACTTTTCTTTTTATTTCAGTGGTTGAAATATGTCCTCCTATTGGTAAATGTGGCTCAGGAAAATGACTGACCTTTTCAAACAAAATTTATAATTTTAGACATGTAAAACTTAACATTCTTTAGTAATCCAATATTAAAATACATTTAGGTTGATCTATAAAATGTTATGATTTCAACCATTCTTTCTTGAATGTGCAATAGAGAAGCATTAACAATGTGTGTGGTTTAGAAAAATTCATTTATATCGCCGTTTGCCATGTCATGATGTATTTTTAACAAAAGAGGTACAGACAAAGGTATTGATTTTAGAGACTTAACTAAATAAACAGTATGTAAATTGTGTCTTTCTCTATAAAATTAGATCAGGACACACATATTACACTGCCTTTTTCTATAAAAATGACAGCTATTGAATTTGGCAGACATTGGAATTTGGTTAAAGAGTTACAGACCTTTGATCTTTGGATTACAATTAAATGAAACCATTGTAAAAGGACAGTCGTGGGACAGCCTATTTCTCAAACACATTGCAGCAGCCAGGAGGCGTTATCGCTTAGTGCTGTCAAGAAATTGACTCTGCATTCAGTTTTGCGTCTAAATCTCGCGTCTTTTGGTAGATGATGGGGGCTGTGACGCTGTCCTCATTAGAATGCACAAGGACACGTTGAAAGCACACTTTGGTGTTTTCCCCTCTTAGTTTTGACCATTTAGCCTTGCTGATCTAGAGCACTTCCAAGTTAATAATATAATATGGAAGAATTTGATTTTTTTTTCAAGGCCCCATGTGGAGCAACTTCTAGAGGGCATGGAGAAGAAAGGTTAATTCTCAAATTCACTGGTGTTTTAAGGAAAATAAATGTGTAAAATGCACTCAAGGTTAATGTTGCTCTAGTTACTTCCTAATGTGTGGGAAATTTGGTAGTGATTTCTGTCTTTTCTTTCTTTTTTTTTTTTTATAACACTTTCTTACCCTGGTCACTAATAAATTGACTTTCACAGTCATACCCAAGGGAAACATTCCCATCAAATCTTTGCTTTTTAAGCTAAGTTCTGCAAGTTATAAATAATGTCATTACACCATAATGCCAACACTGGACCACTATTTTTAAGAAGAGATTTGTAATAACCCTTTGGATAAAAGGAATGTTTGCTCCCAAAGTTCCCTATTAATGCACATCTTTCTTGTATAATTATTATTAATTCAAACAAGAAGTGCCCTAACAAACTTACAATAAATAGTGACTGAGCATGTTTCCTTAATTTATATGTATTCATAGCAACAAATAGGGAAGTTAGATCTCTCTTAGGCCTTTTTATCCAGCCCACCAGATCTCTGTGCTTTTTTAAAAACCTTCTTTGTTATGTCACTCTGCAGACAGAGCTCAGGCTGCTTCCTGTCACCCACTGGAGCAAACTGCTCAACAGAAAGCACAGTTGGACAGCCCTTAATTAGTGCTACTTCGGATAGTCAGCGTGCTAGCCTGTGTCAGCATCTCACTTAAACAGGAACAGAGCCGTGAGGATCAGCTGACAGCTTGAAATGCAAGACACCAGGTCTTTCCCCTCCACCTATCGTCATACCACTCAGGCTGCGTGCCTGTGAGTGTAAGAGGAAATGTTGGAAATAGTGTTCTCTATGTAAATTGGAGTCAAATTATTCCATCACATTTTACAGGGTATTTATTTCCTCAAGTTACCCAGATAAAATGTTCCTCAGTCAAAATCAAATATGCAAAAATAAGTAAAATGAAATTTGAAATCACTTTGCTGCTAACATTCTAAAATTCACTAGACCTAGGGTACTTTTTGACACTTTTAAAAGAACAAAAAATGTCACTTTAGAATTCATTAAAAAGAGCAATAGAATGCATTTTATGTATAAACAAGTAAACTTGAGTTTTACTTTAAGTTGGTATTAAATATGCTAAAATAACCACTGAACAAACACAATGCCAGTAAACTATAAGTAGCCTACCTCACTAACATACTTCTTAGCCAAAGTCTGAATGGAAGAGAGGCTTTATAAACTTAAACTATTTGTATTTCATAAACATAAAGAAGGATTTATAGCTTGATAAACCTCTTGAGAGATGAAACTTTGAACATGCAGCTCTATCCCATGCTTGTACCCCAAAAGCCAGGGTGACGAGGGATTGTGATGTCTTGTCTGAAGTCTCTGTGCACCCAAAACCAAAATGAGATACAGTTTGGTTAAGCTCTGCAATGGTGGGATTTCCTTTGTTATAGGCCAGACACTGTTTAGTCTGGGTGAAAAATGGGATCAATATATTCTAAACCTGTAACTTACTATAAACATAACCTCCTCCCAAAGTGTTTTAAATTAATATTTTTCTAGTAGCTAATAGAGTCCCTTTAGGTTAAATGTGAAGGGAATCCACAATATGTATTTTCAAAGAGTAAATAGCCACCATATTTTTTGCCTTTCTTTTATATGAAAAGTTGCTATTGTACTTTATATGGTAGGCATTTTTATAAACCGTTTCTGCTGTTTTGTTGTGGCAGCTCGGAGGAAGGGTGGTGTTTGGGGGCTAGTGGCAGTATAGCCTTCTTTATAAGGATGAATGAAGATGAAAAGCAAGACAAATAGAAGCGAATGAGACACTGCTTTATGTGATTCATGATAGCTTGCCATAAGCCTGTTAGCCTCTGCCTAGCTCTCTTCTCTGAGAGAATAATGGATAGTTACAATGTGTGTAGTGACAATGTCAAACCATCAAGAATTGCTGATTATAGTGCTAAATATTGATCTCTGCTTCACATGTGTCAAAATTCTTTCTTCCTTTAATTAGAACTTCCCCTAAGCACCATACAAGAACAAACTGAATATATCAGATCTCTGTGAAAGGGAGTATGATACCAGAATATAATTGTGACCTCTTGTCTTCCCCTTTTCTCCTGAGTTCTGAGATGACTTTGCCTGTCTCTCCTGCCCTTCCCGTACATGTGATCATCATGCTTATTTTTCCCAACCTAAGCATAGGAAGATTTCTCCAAGCCTCTGCTTTTCATCATTCTGAACCACTAGGGTAGTACTCAGATGGCAGTGAGACTTAAAGTGCCAGAAGGTGCCTTTTTCTATTTGTTTGTTTCATGGTACACCGCACCAGGCAATGACCTGTGGCAGCAATGTCATACAAAACGGAGACAGGTTCACCCAATCAAAGGGAGGTTTAAAATTAATACAGATCCCTTCATTTCTTCATGTGAGATCTGGGAAGGGCAATTTCAGGATGCCATAGGCTTCTTGGTTATCAGTACATTCACTTAAAAATATTTCTAAGAAACTCTTGTTATGGAAGTAATTCCTGACACTACCAAATTCCACCATCAACTGAAACAGGGTAAAGCTCCCTGGTAATTCGATATTGCCATTCAATCAACTTCCATATTCTGTACTCTAGCACTAATGTAATATAATGAAAGGTTGTGATATATGGTTTCAATTTGTACTGCAAACTGGGCACTTAACTCATTTATCTTAGTTTACCTGTAATATATTGTTATTTTTTAATCATGACACCATGGTACATTTGCCTTTAGTTTGATGTGCTTGATAAAATCAATATTTCATTAAAAGATTTTCAAAAATTGTTTGTTTCAAACACAGAGCCAGAACAATTTGACAGCCAGTTTCACAGAAGGCACATTTGTCCTGAGTCTGAACAAAAATGTCTCCTGAGCACCCACCCTCCCCGCTGATTACTTGTGTGGGGGTCTTGATCTGCAGTTACCTCCCTGCTAAGTTCTATGGTCCTTATTCATAACACCTAGTTCAGAGGGGCTATAAATAGCAAATTTCAATTTTGACCTTTTCATGATAAATCTGGAAGAGGATGATGAAGGAAAGGTTATTAAGCCTCCCCATATTTTTTTCCAACAATTCAGGTAGGAACTTCTGTCCCCATATAGAGAAATCGCCAAGTGTCCTTCGTGAATACAAACTTGTGTCTCTTTCCATAGCTGCCCAAGTCGCCGACATTACACTACAGGTGATTTGCGTCAGTGGTAATGATCAGGTTAGCAAAGTGCAAAGAATTAAACTTTAAATTGGTCTGAAAAGCCTGAGACTGCAATAGAGAGGTCCCGGCATTTGAAACATCCTGGTCCACAATCATGACACCGAATGCTCATTTTAATGTGGCATAGTTTGCAAGTAGAGATACTTACACAAGAAATGTTAACTAATGGCAACGTCCACTTTTTCTTCCCTGGCATAGGGATGTGAGAAGAAAAATGATCCTTGGGCTGCCTAGTCAAAACCACGCATTACCTATTTTCTTGAAGCTACTAAGCTAACAGAAATAACAATTTTGCGTGTTTTCTTCTCCGTGCTACACATAAAATATATATTTATCACTATAAATCAATATTCAGCTATCTTCATGGGCTAAATTTATGCCCTTTGGAGATAAATGAAGACTATGATAACTGAAGCTACTATAAGATCACTGAAAAGGCATTTAGCTAGTATATAAATACAAAGAATGTGCTAAAATATGTTTCTGTTTCTAAATTTAAATAATTCGTTCTGTAAGATAATAAAAGAAAATGGTTAATGATATAAACATACATAAACATTGAATTCTGTTCATTCTACTTTAAGATGATATAAATTTGGTATTTATCAAAAAATTGATGACTAGGATGAGTACATAAGCAACTGCATAAAGAGTTTTCATCAAAAGCAGTTATAGATTGAAATGACTAAATCACCCTCTCTGTCTCAGTAATAATTACATGGAGGAGGATTTGCAAGGGCAGGTATATATAACATGTTATTATCCAATAGCATCTAAGGATTCATGGCTTTCCCTTAATATCATTACAAATACATATCACCCAAAATCTGGAATAAACTATTCTTTTTTTTCTATCTATAAGAAACATTCATGACAATTCACAGCTGTGGTAGATAGGATATGATCAATAAAAAGCTTACTAGTCTTTAGGACTTATAACCTCATGAATCTTAAGTAAAAGAAGTAATAAATAAGTGGCACATATGAATAGTACCTTTAAATAAGCAAGTGAGCCTTCTTCAGCAACAAGCAACATTCTCTGGATATCAAAAATAATAACTGGTTTTGCAGCAATGCAGCATGGAAACACAAGGGTATAAGATATACTGTACTTTAAGCTCTGTTTGATGAATCTGAGCACAGTTCCTGGGGGATAGATTACTTTAAACCATGCTCTTTTACTTTCTAATCCTGACTTGATTTGATTTGTACTTTAATACAGCTGCCTGGCAATTCAACAGCAAATAGAGACTATTTATGTAATCAGATTGTAAGTAGTGGGACAAGAAGAAACTCTCTAGAACCTTTTTGGAAAATAGTTTGTTGTACTTTTTATTTATTGAACAGCAGGGCTCCGGGCTTTCCAGTGCTCATTATAATTGGTTTTCTGCTTGAACTTTCAAAAACTGTCATGTCAATACTCAAACAGAATTTTTTTGCTTACTATATGGCTATGGGCTCTATTTTCTCATGTGCAACTTGACAAAGTTCTTGTAATACCTTAGAGGCAGAGTTCTAGAGTTTCTTTTGCTATTTAAGAAAACTAGGCATCAGAGGTCTTTAGTGTATTGCACTCTCATGCACTCTTTTTGCAATTAAATGCCTGAAACCAAGATAGTGTTCCTTTGTACTACTGTCCGTGACTATTCCTAAGCTTCTTTTGTTCTGTGGAAGTGGTTTCCCTGCTTTTGTTGTACTATCCAGAAATATACTCCTAATTCTACCACCTTGAAGCCTCCCTACTTGAAAGTAAAGTTTTTTCCATAGATATGTTCATTATCACATCATATATTCCTGTTATCTTTTGATAGAAATTTTCCCCTTTCCCTAAAGATTTATCTCCCATACTGCTGCAAAATTCAAAGTGTAAATTTTATATTTCCCAAAGCTTTCCTTTCAGAAATTCTAACAAATTTAAACAAAAATTTACACAAAATAAAGCATATGTCCAAAGTGGGAATAAATATTTAAACTCTAGTCCTGAAAATAATCCCTCTTGAGCAAAATGAATATTTATAATTTCAAAGAGTTTGACCTTGTTACATTTTATTTTTTAACTTCAGATATCTCATTTTTACATTATTAGACTACTTGCCAATAATAATTGACAGTGTGGCTAGAATGGAGATAATTACAGGACAAAAGATTTATACTAGAAATTAGTGTCCCATGCTTTATTTTATTTCCTATTCTTTTTCATTTCTACTGGTTCAGAGCAATCATCTCTTAGGAACCATGCAATAAGTAGATATTTTCTCTGTATGTTAAATACTCAGGACTAAAAGTAAATAAAGAAAAACCATTGAATAATGGAAAATTTTTAATTTATTTTAAAAGCATTCTTTTTATCATCAGCTGGACAGTAAAGCACTTAGAGTCCATAGAATTTTAGGTAGTTGTTTTAATATTGTTAATTATTTGGTGTACTTTAAAGATTGTTAAGAGATACATTGTGTTACTAAGCAAAAACTTTGCATTTGCTTTCATTTCATTTCACTATTATCCTAATTATGCTCTGGTGGTGGTTAAATGTGTGATTATGAAACATAAACCATTTTTCTCTCAAAACCAAACCATGTGCTTTGTTTTCAAAACTCAAGTGTTCACTGACAAAACATCCATCCAGAAGCAAAAGTTTGACTTTAAATTCAGTCAAAAAAATGCATCTGCAAGGAAAAATAATGCATCATTGAAATGCTGAACCTGCTGATCAAATTTTCAGTCATATGCTCAAGGATGATCCTTTTGAAACTGATGATTCCAGATGCCTGTTACCTTTAGAACACATTTGTGCACATGTAACAATTGCAGGGAAAAAATAAGCACCTCTTGGGCTAGGTGAATTCTTACACATTATGGAATATATATGTTTTATGTATTGCTGTGCCTATAGAACTCCTTATAGTCAATGTGAAGAAAAAAAAAAAACTTTCCAAAACATTGATAGGAATGAAAATGCAACTAAGAATAAAAGAAAATTTCAACATAATGAGAGTGTGGCTAGAAATGAAAAATTCTTTTAAAGTTCAAGAAATGGAAAAACACCTGGCAGTGCTGACTTGCAACAATAATAGATGCAGAAGTTCTTACTGGACTCTATGATTTATTTCAAATATTTAACTGGAGTGGATTTGTGTATTTATGCAATCATATCTGTGAGGGTAGTCATGTTTAACCGCAATATGACTTGCAGCTTGATCCTGGAAATATAAGTTTGCAATGCTATAGTACAGGTTTAAGGTGACCATCAGAATCAAATAAAATATGAAATCCATTAAATTCTTAGAGTAAAACTCATTCTCTAGATCTCAAATAGGAAATTGCTTGTGTGTGGCAGAGCTTTGTTTTTACAATTTTATGTGTGTGCTCTTCCTTGTGTAAGTAAATATATAATTTCTGCTGTATGCAAAATATGTCGCTTTTTTAAAATACATTGCAAGCTATATATACATATCTGTATATATATTATGCTAGCAAATCTATTTTTCTGATTATAAGAAAATAATCCACTTTGTTTTCCTTACAAAGTATGTGCGCCTCTTTTAAGGGACAGCGTCATTTTACTCTCTTCTCTGTTATCTATTGTGTTATCAGGCAGAGCTGCAGTCTGGAGTGTTTCTTTTACCACAGAGAACAACTGGCTGAGACTTGCTGCCTGGTGCACTAACTCAGAAGACAGAGCAGACTCCGTGGCATTAGCTCCCAAAACTACATCAAGGCTACTCTTTTAGTCAACTTGGAAATTTATATACTATATACTAACCCTCCTTTAATATCCTCTCTCTCTTTCCTCTGGGCATTTATTGCTGTTCTTTCTAGTTCAGTAACCAGTGAGCAGAAGGTTCATTAAAACTAATTGAATTGGAAACTTGTCTGCCCTGGGAAATGTTAACTCTTTGTTGTTATCTGTAGGAAATTCCTTTTGTTATGTTCCTTTTGAATTGAATTATTGGATCTTAATGTTACAAACATTGTGTTAAAGGTGATTTCCATTTTCCTGATGGTCTAGACAACAAGTTTCAGGAAAATATCCTTATATCAAATTAGATTTTTATCAAAATAAAACAGCATTTTATTCAATGACATAAACAGCAATATTGTACACTGCTCAAAAACTGGAACGATGTTGTCTGTTAACTCTTGTTCTTCTGTCACTGCTATACCGACTAGAATTTTTTTATTAAGAGGTTTCTATTATGCCTCATTCTCGCCTGGTAAAACAAATAACACAACTGCAGGTTTAGCAAATCAATGCTAGTAGAATATGGATTATCAAAGAACATTAATCCCACAATTGCTGCCATTCTACCTCTTTGAACAAATGTCAAAATGAAAAGATTATAATTATTCTTAATGATATAGGAACTTCACCTTACCTTGTCATTTGTAATCATTTCGAAATTGTGCTGGAAAAAAAATACATTTGAAATAAGGGTTTAGGAGGCTGTGTGTGTTCTGGAATTGTTTAGTGCAAGGAAATATTGACAAAATTGGAAACATTTGATAATAGTCACAGTGGTAGATTTTTGCCAGCTTTAAAAATCAATTGAAAATAACAGGCAAGGGACTGTTGCTAATAAAAGTAAATATTTATGACTGATTTGACTGTGCTTCAATACTAGTCAATCACTTTCTAAAAGATCTTTGCAATTCATTAACCTCTTTTTACTGGTCTTGTCCCTGTTGGTATTAGCCATTAAAAAAGAATAAAGGAGGGGTTTTGATTTTTCTGTTCTCATCATTCATAGCTTATTTGTTCTTTTCCTTCATTCCCATACATTGCCCCTAAATTGATTGTCTGTTTAGTCATATGAATGATAAAGTAGCAGTGCCAGCGTGATTGAAAACCTCCATTAATTTCTGAGGAAGGTGAGTTCGTCTGCTTCAACCACAACTGAAAACAAACCTACTTCTCATAGTGTCTTCTATCAGTAGTAATTCTTGCTGTGATAAAGTCCATGTAAGTGCCTGACTTTCCTTCGGAATGTCTCCCTGGATGAACTTTAAGAAAGCAGATATTTATTAACATCATTTCAAAATCATCTACTCTTCTCTGCTTTCAGCCTGGTCACATTCTTTATGCACAAAAAACCAACAGCAGCAAAGTTTTATTTAAACAACATGAAAAACAATGCTTAAAAATTTTTTTTAAGAATGTTTCAAAATTCCACTCATCAGTAATCAGCACACTCAAAGGAAAATCTTTCATGCTGTGAGAGGCATCCTTTATTAAAAGAGTTTTAGAGCCCTTCCATGACACAGTTTAGATTTCTGAGATCTATGTTTAAAAATAATAGTGCTACTCCTTGCTGGCATTTCTTTTTCATGTCTTAAAATATTCATAAAATCATAACCATCTAAAATTATCTATAGCAACTGTGTTTCCTTGCAGAGGTATCCTGTGATGTATTACAGTGGTGCTTAGGTTGCTTTAATTGCCATTGTAAGTACATATTTTGTCACTGAATAACAGACTGAACAGACGTGTAAAACCTGCATAACTTACCAGTGTGTGTAAGTTAAAGCTACCTCTAGGTAGCCTTAAATTACAATCCTCCATGCAGATCTTTTCTTTTAACTCTTTCAGCGGTACCTGTGTTCCATCTCCCTCACTCCCACTGTGCTAGTTTATAATAACAGCTATTGTATGCTATTATTATAAACAGACTCATAAAGGTGTATTGTGTAGCATTATGTTTTTAAAAAGCAAGAATCTTTAATGTAGATTTTCAATTTTCTCATTGACTTTACGAAGTTGATCCTATTATAATTGCAATTTCTCAAATGAGGAAATTAAGGCTGTGGGAGGTTAAATGGTTTGTCCAAGATCACACGTTTTGTGCAGTGATAGTGAATTTGCCCAACAAATGGAAACCAAAGCTCCCAATCTCAGTGCTACCCCTCCCCTCTGTGGATCATACAGCATGGTTCTCCCTGCATGAAAAACACCTGTAAATTTACCTGTCTTTCCTCACCTTAGATTATAATAGCCCACCAGGGCTGGGACATCATATTTCTCTTTTAAACCCAACTATGCCTTAGCTTGAAATTTTCCATACAGTGAATACTTTCGAATTGCTAGACTGTGTGTACTATAAAGGGACAAGTTCTACTGCTTCCAATTTCTTGAGTTTCTTCCTTTTTAAGGACTTTTGTCATGGAACAAAAAATGCTGTGTTATAGAAGCCAGTTTTGGACAAACCCTTGTGCACACATTAACAGCACACAGAAAGGAATGTGAGTATGGCACAGTCAGCAAAAATAATATCAGTGATTGGAAGCCGTGTCTCAGAACTTACCCTAGCTACCTGCAGGTTGATAGTTCTGGGTATGACCCACACCATAAGACCTGATCACTGTACCACTCTTTAGGGCTGGGGATTTAGCTCAGCGGCAAAGCGTCTGCCTGGCAAATGCAAGGTCGTGAGTTCGGTTCCTGGTACCGGAGAAAAGCCAAAAAAAAAAAAAAGTACCACTCTTTCTAAATTTAAAAAGGAATAGTCTAACTTATTGATTTTATCCACACTGGCATTGTTGTCTTCCATATGGACCCATATTTCTGAGAATATTGTCCTCAGACTTCCGAGGAACAGTCACCACATGGAGGTTAATTTGAATTGGGAACATGCTCAGTTTCTCCAATTAGATAGGGTAGAATTCAGTACTTGGAAGTCCTTCTCCAATTGGATAGAGTAGAATTCAGTACTTGGAAGTCCAAAGTTTAAACCAGAATTCATATTCACCTCAGAAGAAAAGACTAAGCTTCTGCTGTTCTCAATAATAGATTCACACAGACCATCGTCATTTTATGCTTCCACTTGTGTACCTCAGGTTTTTATGTGCAGCAGGTAATCCACAGTATTAGACCAAGCATGATCTCCCTTATGTGTTATGAGAGAGCAAACAAGATGATGACTTCTGGAGGAGTAATGTATATCCCAACAACACAAGCACATCCCACTAGTGGTAGGAATGGAAAGAGGAGGACTTTCTCCCTCACTGATCCTGGACCCATTGCGTTTATTTAACCAGATCAATGCTTTTCTCATTGTATATGCTTGGCCTTTCAAATATTGCTCACTACATAAAATAGAAGTATGAGCTCCTTAGAGTTGGATTCTGAAGATGAGTACCAGATTACTCAAAGGATGCAAATATCGGATACACACATGGAAGGAGAAAAGGATTCTGCCCTGGAGTTGCACCTTCTAAACCATGTTGCTTGAGGAAGAATGAAGTACTTTAAGGAGAAATAGAGCAAAGACAGAGTGCTCTGGTTCTCCATTAAAGATTATAATTTTGACTTACAGCTTCTCTTTTTCAAAAAAAATTTTAAATGAACATAAAATGAATATTGCCAGTTGGCTAGTAATTTACTAATTCCTTTTCTTTATTATTTCTTATAATTTTAAAAGCATTTTCAATATTTTTAGAAAATATTTAAAATTCTTTTAAGAAAATTAATATTTGACATTTTCTTAAGAAAAGCTATAGTAAATTCACAAAAATGATGTGAATATTGTATTTATTTTAACACCAACATATTTTATTAAGAAATATAACTTTAGGTCCATCATTTATCTAAAAAAAACAGTTTTGGGGCTGGGGATTTAGCTCAGCGGCAAAGCGCCTGCCTGGCAAGCGCAAGGTCGTGAGTTCGGTTCCC
>NW_004955449.1:17085915-17107523 GCF_000276665.1 Chinchilla lanigera | reverse complement strand
AAAAAAAAAAAAAAAAAAAAAACAGTTTTTCACATTAGAAATCTATCATAATTCTTTGAATAAGTTAATAAGCTTGAACTATCAATGTAGCTAATAGTGAAATCTTTGCATTAAGAATGAAGGTGAAGGGAAAGGAAGCCCCAAATAGCAATGTAATGTATTGATAAAAGATATCACTGAGGTTATCTAGTCACACAATTTCCTATGTTAATAGGCAAGAAAGCTGGAGTTTGTTTGGCAAGTGGAAGCCTCCTGGGAACCATCTGCATCAAGCAGGGTTACAAAAATGTTGAGGTCCTGGCAATAGCTGCCTCGAGCAAGATTTATGACCCTTTAGCATTCCTAGGCCAGATGCCTCAGCCTCCTCGTCTAGTCATCCTTGCATGCTGGCCCCAAGAAAACATACCCACATGCTCCTCTCAAGAAACAAGTAACCTTTATTTTCACAGGATTCACCTTCTCCTCTACAATATTGGAACCACTAAAGTCTCCTTTAGTGGCTGCAAACTGATTACGTTCTTAACCCATCTATTGAGATGATAGGCTCTTTGAATAGAAGTCAGTTTTAATTTTCATAGTTTAAAATCTTCAAAATATAAGCAAACTACTCATATCACAAATCTTTTTACAAAGAAGTTTTAAAAATGAACGATAAAAGAGATATACAAAGATATTTAAATTTTCTTAACTATCTGCATACGCACTTAAATATCTGAGAATGATAGGTGGGACCAAATTACAGCTTTTGTGATCTTTGGTAAAAAACAATTAGCCGTGATTCTCTCAGCATTAGTAACTAACTCTGATGCCTTATACTGAAATCACCAAAAGGATTTAAAAACACACCCTTAGGGAAGTCATCTAACCTCTTTAGATCTTAGTTATCTTCTCTGAAAATAAAAAGGTTGAAGGCTTTGATCTCTCTAAATCCCTAACAGTCCCGAACACTTTGACATCAGTTTCACAGAGCAGGAAGGAGAACTCGCACTACCAAGTGGGCAGGTAAACAGGGGAGACCGGAAAGGTCGCAGGGACAAAATTCACAGTTTGGTGCTAAGATGTGGCCTGGTAAGCAGTACTGAGAACTGGTAAATGTTCTGAGTTTATCTTCACGATTAGGAGACAGAGTCAATCAAACGAATTAATTTTTGTAAGTCTGAAGGCCCCGAGAAAGAGGCAGGAAATTCAACCCACTGATCTCAAGACCCCCTGGTGCCCTGTGATGTTATCTGCCTCAGATGAGGGGTCCACTCTGACCTTTTGTGAACAAATCTTCCCTGCATGCTTCTCTCCCACATCCAGACCTTTGAATCTCAGGAGAAAGGAGACCTCTGGCCTTAAACAGGCCATCTTGAGGGCCCAGCCACAGATTTCTGCAGCACGCACAAACTTCTCACAAAAGAGTAAACCCCTCACTTCTTCCTTTTTGTAAAAGAGCAAACAGTGCAAATGGTGAAGGCAAATCTGGTTTGCAATTTTTACAAAAGAGTAAATGGGAATCTTACTTTTTCTTAATCCTTTTAATCCCTTTTAACTCGACACATGGAAGTAAAGAACCAGGAGTTTGTGAGGTTTTCTCAGGAAGTAAGAGAAATAGAGAACACATCAATCTGTCCACAGATATATTGGAGAGATGTGTATGACCTGTAATGCCTGGGAAGATTTTTGCCAAACCCAAGGCCATCTAGAACTTCTTTTGAGTGTGTTTCATATGGGTATTCTTGTTCTCCCACCCCCACCTCCAATTAACCTTCCAGAGATTTTTCTATTAAAATTGTCTTTCTGAAGCATTATCTTTTCTTTGAGTTCCTAGAGAAGGAAGTATGGGCTTTTCAATAAAAATTCATGAATTGATTTCTTGTTTAATAGACTTTGGTCGGATCTAGATAAATTTTGCTCCACTTGTTTAAATATAGTACCCATTTCCCATCCTTATAATGAACAGACAGAATTACTGCCTAATTAAAGACAGTAGTCAAAGTGGGTTTTTTTCTTTCATACTCAGTTTTTGAGAATAATTATCAATATTCATTCAATGTTTAGGTGGCAAAGGGTCTGAAACATAAACTGTAACTTTAATTTTTAGGTGCGACTAAAACTCAGAGAAGTTCACCAAAATGTAAGGTTCTGAATGACGACGACTCAGTGTTTTGACTCCTAGTGTATTGCTGCTTCCTTACAATAAAATGCCCCACCTTAGATGTTGTCCCAGGCTGCCAAAGTTAACAGAGGCCTTGAGGTGAGCTGTACCATGTTCTCCATGTCTTAGTAAAAAAAAAAAAAAAAAGGTGAGAACTACTAGTGAGCAGTTTCCATAGGGCCTTTTTTCTTCCCCAGCAAGACCTCCCTGACTGGATGCAAAGATAAAGACCTTGTGTAGAGGGTAACACATGAACCCACAACGGCAGAAGGGAACACGCCTTATGATCTACGTTAGTGCTAACTTTCAAAAACAATGCATGTTTCTTCAGAGTATCTTTACTCTCAAAGAAGTGTGAAACTTAATTTTGGAATTCAGGCACAGTATGCTACAGAGGAGTAAAATATATTTGTTATAAATGATGCCTTAAAATTCTTCAGACCATCTCATGTAAACCAGATTTTGTTTCATGCCTGTGTAAGGCCTTCCTGAGTACCAACACAATTACTTTCCTAACTCTAAGGCATGCCAAATAATAATAATTATAATAAATCACTATTACCAACGATCATGCATAAGCCATAACTGCCTGCAGGTAAATGGCCAAATCTATGAGGCTTTCTATTAAGCCACGCATGGTAAATGGTTGCAAAGTGCAAATGGTCTGTTGTATGCAACCAATTGTTTTTCACATAGTATGAATCCAGTTTTCTCATTCTTCTTTCCGTGGATACAGCTACTTCTTTTCTTTGTTGAGACAAAGAATACACATTGATTTTTCATATTTTATTAAGCTCGCTGATCTGTCCTGATATACAGCTTTAAATGAGACAGCCATTATCCCTGACATTGGTAGAAGAAAGAATTTCAGGGTGATGAGGAAGTATATTGTAGGAGGATGAAACTATTAGAAGTTCAAGGGAGACATCCCTGAAAAATCACATCTACACTGAAACTTTAAAAGAATTAACAGGAGTTAGCAAGTCACTAAGCAGGAGGAAAAGTGTTCCGGGAGAATGGAACCATGTCTGTAAGAGCCCAAAAGCAAAAGGACATGTATTTAAAGAAAAAGAAAAGATCAGACTGTGTGGAACAACAGAAATGGAAATGAAAGTACCTGTGGATTGTGATAACCTGGGAGAAAATTTTTTTAAAAAAATAAAGAAATATATATGTGCAATTGGAGTCAACTCCCATGATTTTGCTTACCAAAAGCTTCAGAGTAACTATGGCACAAATGCTGGTGCTCCCTGTGGGCAGAGGTGAGTGTTCTGTGGTAGCAGAGGTTCACAGTTCATCCTTATTTCAACTGATTTCATATGGGAAACCTGATCTGCCTCAACCTCTCAACCTACCTCCAGGCTTTCCTCCAACTTTATCCAGTCTTCTTAGGTAGTTCTGCAGGTAGTTAGGTCAAGACTTGCTCAGAGTGCTGGGACCCAGATTCTTACCAAGCCAAGAAGTCAGATCATGAGCCATTCTGTTCCCCTGCTCTCTGCTTGATAGTCTCCTCCCCTCTGTTTTTTCCAAGTCATCACAGAGATAAGATTAGCATAAAACCAACTAAGAACCAACCTGCCAATCTTTGTTTCTTTCTCCAGTGTTTACAAGTAATTATTCAGAGGGTCTCTTGCTTAACTTGGATGAGGAATACTTCCCTTCTTTCTTCTGTAGAAAGAAACATGGGGGGGGGGACTTCTCTTTTCCAAGATTAATGTTTAACTCCTTTTCCATAGATTTCACTTATCCTTTCATCCCTGTATCCTCACTTCTCTTTCCTGCTTCCCTAGTCTTCTGCTTCTAATTTAAGAAATCAGATAAGGCTTTACATATACACCATCTACAGAAATGTAAAAGAAGTTCTGATTGCAGAAATAGATGTCCTTCCTATCATCTTTTCCCACTGGTTTATTACAAAAAGATGAGTGTATCAAATGTGCATCCTTAAATGCTTAAACTCTGCAGGAGGCAGCTCTCAACAATAGACTGGCCCTTTAAGATCTCAGTCCTCAGGGATCACCCAGATTTATGCCCAGCCATTGTTAAGCAATCTTGATTCCAGAAGATGTTGACCCCTGGAATTAGTTTCCTTTTTAACACCCCTTCTTCTGCCCCCTCATTTGCCTCTGATGTTTCCTGACTTTGACGTGCCTTCAGGATTCCAATTCTGGTATCCATGTCATTCTGCTCCCGGTGTCTTCTGTCCTGACACCCTGTAATTGAACTTGGCTTAACCCTCCAACTTTCTCCTGCCTCCCAGGCTTTATGCTGATCTCTCCCTGGTGCTAGTCCCCAGAATATCTCCAGGTTATATTTTAATGTTGAGATTCTCTGCTTCAGTCTTCAAGAAGACTCAAGAACTTCTGAGAAATTCCTCAAATTTTATATTTTTCAAAAGCACTTTATGATTGGAATGTAAATGAGTGACCTTGATAAAAAGAAGGTAATTTTTCTGATGAAAGCATTTTACAGAACATTCAAAGTTATTTTCTATAATATAAAGCATGTCATAACAATTCCATTATTTGTTATATTCTGAAACTACATATAATATATAACATAAAATATATATTATAAAATTCAATGTCAACAAATGACCCCTACGTTATGTTAACCTATGATAACTGAAAATATTAAAAGGAATTATTAGTGCAAAAATATAAAATAAAAATAACTTTTAAAGTTGGAAATTACCATAAAATTTAATATTTAAAATTTGTTGGTCTTCAAAGAAAAGTTTAACTCTACAAAGTACTAATTGCCCAATGCAATAGTCTTCACCTTTCTTTCATGACATATTTCAGATGTAGCAAAGTATTTAATTTTGCATTGATTTGTTAAGAATACGCCCAAAAGTACATTCAGTGTAGTGATAAGGTGCAAGTTATGTTACATAAACGAATTCCTTTTTTAATTACAAAAATATTTTGTCTGCTTGGGTTTTGATTTTGCTATTGAAATTAATATTGCTTTTGTTAAGTTAGATTTTAGATTGTCTTTTGATTTTTTGTCTGAGTGTTGAATTCACTTCTTTCCTTTGTATATTTTTCTATTACAGTATTTACAAACCTCTAATAACTATTACAATGATGGAAAACTCCAATGAACATCTCTGTTTAGGATTTAAATAAGGTAACATTCAGACCTCTTAGCAAGGTTAGCAGCACTACACAGATTCACAGAATCACATTTCAAAACTTCCAATTTTAAAAGATATTTTTCTTCTAAAACATTTTATCTCTTAGAACACTGTTCATTGGACTAATAAAATATATTATGTGCATAAACTTATTAATATTTGTTTTATTTGCAAGAATGGCCTAGTGTCAACAATAGACAGGGCCACGGACACACAACCTGGAACACCTGGGAGTCAGGCTGACTGGGTAGACGGTGATCACTTCTCTCTCCTTGCTCTCCTATTCTGCTTTCCACCAATGTCTATTTTAACCTTTGGTTCTCCCGTCAGTGTCTGTTACTCTTGCTTTCCATTTAGCATCAGCAAATTCCTTCAAACTGGTAACATATTAATGGGTAAATTTAGTTCCCATGGAGAATTATAATACTTTTTCCCATTTTCTTGAATTCTCAATAGATTTTCCTCAGCATTCAGACTCTAGAAAGCAAAAATTTCCTTAGAAATGTCAGAAAGAAATTTCTGCATGGAAATATTAGGCCTCATTATGGCAAATGCATAGCCAATGCTCGTCAAGGGGTAAGTGATAAAATACGGTGCGTTTCTCTCTTTTTTTTTTTTTTTTTTTTGTTTTCCAGTACCGGGAATCGAACTCATGACCTCGAGCTTGCCAGGCAGGCGCTGCACCAGTGAGCTAAATCCCCAGCCCCGGTTTGTTTCACAATAAAAGAAATTCACTAAGCAGATAAGAGCAAAATGAAAGATAAGAAGTAGGAAGAAAGACCTTTCTCAAGGAGGAAGAGGATTGAGAGATGGAGGGGGAGGGGAGGGAGAGGAGGAATAGAGGATGAAAAAGGGAATTGGGATATGATGTGTACATGTGCGAACTTCACACAAAGAATACAAACATAATGTACTACATACATGTACCATAAAAAGGAAACAGGACCAAGAGATAGGTAGAAGTGGGAGGGAGGAAAGGGAAAGGTAATTCAGATGTGCCATGTACATGAACCAACTTCACACAAGGAATGTAAACATTATGTACTACACACATGTCCTAATAAACTACACTAAATGTTTTTAAATTACAAAAAAGAAGCAGTGGTCCAAAAGAGAAAATATCTGAGCCTGTAGACATATATATGTAATATAAATATACCTACATAAATCATAAAAAACTGGGGAACATGAAAACATACCTCCCAACTATTCTTATATCATAGGACCCACAGAAAGTGCTTGTGTCTGTAGTACACACTGGATACACAGAACAGCTTACCCTGTGCCTTCTGCCACTCCAAACCCAATCCAGCCTCCCCTGAGGTTGATGAGATCAAAACCTCAGCCATGTGATACAGGTGTTTCTCAGTGTGGGAGCAAGCATGATATTGACAGGTCCAAGTGAACAAACTACACAGGCAGGGCTCAACTACTCAGAACTAAACTCAAGTCCCCAAGAAAGGTGAAAAGAGAAAACATGGTGATTTCACAGGAAGTACTTTCAGAATAATCTATTCATGTGTTTATTCACCCAAAGGCATATAATTCAGGCATAGAAGATTACAGGGACACTTTTGTTGTAGTAGTTGTTAGTGTTGTGGGGCTGTAAATTCATGATGTTATTTGTACTTTAATATATCACCACAGGAGACCTATGTGTTCCAATGGTAAGGGATGAGGAGTAGACTTAAATGACAAGGGCACATTTGTGAAATATCTGAGCCTCAGAGGTTATGGAGAGGCAGCGACAGATATATAAATGTGAAGCTAGGAGCTGACAATCCATCATTGTTTTCTATTGTCTGTCTGCTCCTATTCTGAGGCACATTGGAGTCCAAACTTATATCACTCTATTTCTAAGAAGCTGAAGCTGAGAGAACAGTTCCCTTGAGGTAAATGTGAGCCTCCACATGCCAGATGAATGAGTTGAACCAACTGGTCAGAGCAGTTCTTTGGCAGTACACACTGACTTCATCTCAGACCCTGAGGGGTGCTTTGTGGGACTAATATTACAGGAGCAGGTCCTGAGGAGATGACCCACTGACAAGAAAATTCAACTATTTGGCACAATCTTATATTATTAAAGAAAAATCAGTTGATATTTCATTAAGTAGCAATTCTTGGCTCTGTCTGTACATCAGAATTTCTAGAGCATTTTAACACTGATCCTTCAGTCCACATTCTACTGCTTCTTCAAAGATTCTGATTTAATTAGGTTGGGATGAGACAAAGTCATCACTATTTTTAAGTACTCCAAGTGATTCTATTCTGTAGTTGGTTTTAAGAACAATCACATCAAACCATACTATCTTTATAAGAAGACAGTGACTTTTCCTATTCCCTACATTGTTATACATATATCAAGAACATCCTACTTTTCATTTGATTCACACCAATATATTTGATGAAGTACTAATATTACACAAAGAATCAGTGTACAACACACAGACATAAAGAGGTTGCTTCCTCCGACAAAGAACTACCACTCTAAATAACAACATTCGATCAATGGCAAATTAGAGTCAGCAATGCATCTCAAAACAAAGGACACACACTGTACTTTAGAATTTCTTGTCCACAAGTTCTCTACAATATTGGAATATATTTCAAAAAGAGCCCAAGGAAGCTTCCTTCCCCAGTTTGGAAAATAGGACAAAGATAACCTTTTTGCAATCCAGCTCTGAGGTCAGGTTCACCTGAAGGACAAAGGCATGAAGAGTTCAAACAGACAGCACTTCCCAACATGATTGGCCACAGGAGCTTTGTTCCCCTGCAATAACCCAAAAGCTGACCTGTGGGTGTCCAGAGAATAGTGTCAAGTCTGTGACTGTGGTTAAATCACTAGACATCTTTATTTGTCCAATTAAGATATCCTCACCCTTCAGGTAAAAGACCCCTGAAGTTATGGTTTTATTTAGAACAACAGGAGTTGTTTAACGGCTTAAAATGAAGCATGCAGTTTCGTACTAAGATAGACTTTATCTCCCACAAATTCAAGCAAAAGCAGCAGATACAAGTGTAAGGAATATTTATGGAAGATGATAGAAAAGTAAGAAAGACTTTCATCATTTTTCTACCTACCTATTGATAGGAGAATAATCTTTGCGTTTATTGAGCATAAAAGCAGATGAGTGCTAAAAAAAATTTAGGGTAGATATAAGAGTTTAGGAAAATAACCTACAAAAGTTCTGGAATAGCACAACAGGCTTAAGGGATAATGAACATAATTTCACACCAAAGTTAAACAGATGGTTGGTGTTTCTGGTCTTATTCATTTAATAGGAACTAAGACTTTTTTAAGGTTACAGAAGTTATTTTGAGAGAATTGCCAGGTCCTAAACATCACTTTTGTAGAGTTAAATATTTAAAATACAACATGTAACTTACACAAGTAAGATGACTAAGAAGGTACACACTTCAATCTGTAATGTCAGAAGTTCAGACTTTATCCTATGAGAGGGACCAAGTATGGTTTTCAAGGACAGTGAAGGTGGAGAGAGGCAGGTAAGCAGTGTAGAGCCTTGGGCTTGGGGGAGTATGGTTACAAAGCACACTCTGGGTAAGATCAACCCCTGATACAACAGCCTTAAGGACTCTCTGGGAACTAAAGCACCAAGAACAATTTGAATTTCTTGCAAAATATTACCTTGGAGTTTCAGAGAAAGACAGAAAAATTGTGCAAGTAGAAAACTTCTTGGCTCAAATATGATCCTGCTAAATAATTTATTTCTCAATTTTAGTGCTAAAAAGAAGAAAGAATAATTGCTTCAACTGAAAAAACTACATTATTTTACATCATGGCTGATAAGTCTCATTATTCCACTCCTTTGGTACTAATGGTACTCAGGTGTTGGGCAGTACTATGATGAAAGGAAGAACCCCAGATCACAGGACTTGTTAACACAACTTTCCTCCATTACAAGAAATGTCTGTAGACTCAAGTAGAAATTGATAACCCACAGGTGTCAGATGTGTATTTTTGAGACTGAAAAAGTCTCTCAAACTTGGGTTTATTAAGGTACGAATCCATAAAATGTGACGATAACAAATGCCTCTCCCTCTTACATTACCATGCAAGCATGAAAATCAGTGAGTTATATCTAAAGTGCACTATAATGTTGTCAAAATGAAATAATTATTAAAAACAAAATAAAATTAACATTTAAAAGTAGTAATAAAGGATTCTTTTCCAAGAGACCAAAACCAAAATTCTCCACTACTTCCAAAACTATCATACACATCCATACCCGTGTACACACACATAGATGTCTTTACTTCTCAAGAGGAAGTCAGAAGAGGAAGAGGAAAGGAATTATTTTCATTCCAGAAATTACTCTCCAAAATTGGTCAGTTTAGTTATGGAAGCTTTAACAAATATTTCAATCATCATATTGGTCTGTCTGGAATGATGTGGAACTTGCCAGGCTCAAAATTTAGAGAGATTTTGACTTTGTTGTTCATCTAGCTCAAACTTGCAATTAAGGAAAAAGAGTTCTGTAGTGGATCTAAAGTCACAATAAATGGGAGAAATTCATTTAATCAAGGCCTCTTTCTCTTTCTACTCCCAACCTGCTCTTAGTTCTGATAGAATTATAGCTACAAAACACATAGCATATTTTAGAGTAAATCAATCCCATTGTAAATCCCCCATTGCATGTTTTCCTCTCAAACATTTGCCTGAGAAATTATGCTAGAGTAAAGTTATATTAGTGATTAGAAAAGCACTGGTATCAAATTTTTAAATGACATTATTTTAAAAGGGGTCCTTTACTTTTATTTTCTCTGTCATTAATTTTTATGGCATGTCTCTTCCAAGGCCTAAAAATTTTCAGCATTCTATCTTGTAGCTTTATGAAACCACTTCTCATTGAAATAAAGATATACCTTTAATTCAGCTTTGCATCATGAGCTGAACTCAAAAACCTGCTCTGTGTATAATAAGTAATAACTATAATCTTTAAAACAGCTGTCATTTGTGGTAGTGTGGGTTTTCCAAGAAGAAGACACCAAGAAGCCATTAGTTTATTAGAATTGTGTGACAGAACATGAAGATGGAGCTGGGAGAATGCAGAGATTCTTCAGGAAGTAAGTTTGTGGTCTCCAAGTGAAAGAGGAGAGAGGTCCAGTGAAAGTGTTCTAAGTCACCAGGAAGTGCAAAGCCATTTCAGTAAGGCTGTCAAGGTGTGCTTGAGTCACACTGAGCACACTGAGAAGGCCCCTGTGGTCCAGGAATGAACTTGTCTTAGAATCTCCACAATACCCACTCGTTGGTCAGGAAGAGCCTAGGCACACAGGCTCACTGCTAAAGTACTGGTGGATTTCAGGTGACAGGCACTGATGCTCTTGATTAGCTGTGTTTTCTATGGTTAGAAATCTGCAAGTTGAATTTTCATAACTGCTGCTATGATCTGTGTATTTATGTCCCAGAAAAAGTCATATATTGAAATGCTACCTCCCAAGGTGTTGATATTAAGAGGTGAGGCCTTTCGGGAAATGATTAGCTCATGAGGACAAAGACTTATGAATGAGATTTGTGCCTTTATAAAAGAGGCCTACAGAACATAGTGAGAGAGCTGTTTACAAACTAGTAGGCAAGCTGGAACCAGAAGTAGAATCTGCTGGCACCTTGATCTTGGACTTCCTAGCCTCCAGAACCATAAAAATAAATTTCTGCTGTTTATAAGCCACACTTTATGGTATTTTGTTATAGTAGCCCAAACAGATCAAGTCAGCCACTCTAGCACCTATTCATGGCAAACCCTGAGTCAGTCATTTATACCTACATGCCATTCTGCATAGTACGGTCATCCCATTTTACTCATGACAATATCATACTTGGCAGGTTTCAATAACTTTGCCAAATGAAAGCAAGTATGGAGTAGAACCAGGATTCAGTTTTCAGTTCATCTGGATTCAAAGCTTATTGAATGATTGAATGAATGAATGAATGAATGCACTTATTGAATAAATTAGCTAATGTATCAATAAGTGAAGGAGAAGCTTAAAATATGAGCACATTTAGAAGTTTAAAGTCAATTCACAGAGCAATAAACCATAAAATCATTCAGTTAGTAGAAAATAAAATGTATTTTCTAAAAACAGATTTCCTACCTGTTTTTTTCTGTCTACCACACCCCAATGTTTTTGTGCAATTTCACTTTTTATTTTATCTATGTAACCATATTTTATGAGGGAAAGTGGAAGTCTACATCTACAAAGCTCAACTTTGTTCACAGTTTCAGTCCTACTTATAAAACTGAATAATTAAAATTATATGCAAATTCACCTGTGTATTTCAAGAGAGGGAGAGTTCCTTACAATATGACCTATATTTGTTCAGCTCCATGGAAACCATTTCATTCCATTATTCACACACAATTTACATAAAATGAAGGGGAAAAAGTAAGAGATGTGAAGTAGTGCAACCTGAAAAGAAACAATAGACAGCACTCATTACTATAGAGTGGCAGGGACCCAGAGGCTTTTACTGAGCCTGTGCTTGGTAAAATCCTCCCGCTCTGCAGCTAGGACTCTGTATCTCAGAGTAGGCAGGAAAATCCACATTTTCTATTCCAAAACCGGCATCTGGACAGTTCAGGTCTCTTTATCAAGTGACTGAATCTTGTTTACTCAAAAATAAGCTGTGCCGAACTGAAAAATAATAGTTTTCAATAACAATAACAAGAATACTATCACATGTACAAAGCCACATCATTTACCTTTTGCTTATTCCACCAAAAGAAAATAGAAAAGGAAGAAATAATCTAAACGGCTCAGGTGCCAAGCCTACTGCTGCACGAAATACTGTAATTGAAGAAATGTCAGGAAATATTGCTTGACTTATGCAGTTACTTGCTTCAATTGTTCACTTCCTTAGAAATCTGGCCATCCCACAAGTAGATTACCAACCATGTACTCAAAGGTAAAGCAGGGGTGCCACCCTCCCCCTGCCATATTTTATTACCCCCAAATGCTGCTTGCATAACATCTTCACTTTATTTTTTTATAAACTTCTCTGAACACATTTGTTCCATGTAGTTTTACTGTTCTGAAGCATGAATGAATTCTGAGCCTATTTCTGAACAAGGAAAATGGTTCTTGCAGTGGAATAGAAACAACACGCACACCTGACCTTGAGGGTGTTTGCTCTGTGTATGCATCCACTTGAAAGAAAATGGTTCTGGACTTGGGTATCAGTGAGCAGAGAAACCCTGGCACACAGTTCCCTTAAAGTAAACTGATTTAGCTCTGACACTTCCCTATTTGCCAAGCCAAAGCTGTTGCACAAATCACAGAGTCTGTAAAGGGAAAGAAGGGGAACTACTCCATCCAGTTTTTCCACCTCAAGTCTGAATCAAATGTATGTCAGCCTCAGACTTCAATCCTAAACTTCCCCCAGGATGTGAACTCCTAGCAGTGACATCAGCAGCCTTGTCTACAGCAAGTACCTTTTCTCAATGATCTCTTTAGGCAAATAGTCTAACCCATTTACCAAAAAGTGCAGTGAATTAAATACTTCGTGTGATTTGATTTAGAAAAGAGTTGCTTTCTAAGCTAAATTTCTAATTTTGTCTGGTTAGGAAATTCAGTATGTAAGAGAGTACAAAAACCATTCCAGAAGTAATGATATGTTGTCTTTTGTAGTTAACCTCCCAAAGTACCTGTTTTTTAAATAAACAGTGGAATGAAAGTTATGCACATCTATAAACATTTTCTAGCTTTTAGATTAGTGGGTTTTTAAATGCCAATAATACAGTTACCAAATCTGCAATTCACTGCAAGTGATAAGGAAATTATCTGATTATAATCTGTTTCGTTTATTACTTTTATCATTGTTAATTCTCTTGGAAAGGAAAAGATAACCTCTTCTTTGGTTTTCTTTTCAATGAAGACAACCATCATAAGTAGTGCCAAGAAAATTTTGTTTCATATTTTAAAAAGAATTTAAATAGTTACTATAACAAAAAAAAATGGGTTCATGGTTTAAGGTAAATAACAACAAACCTTGTTAATCTATGCAGATAAACACTGAGGATCTGTCCCAAACTGACATCAATTTCAATTTCAAATGAAATTCTATAACCAATAAAATATTTCAAAATATAATTAAAACTACCACTTCATATGAGAAAGAAGTTCAAATAGTCCCAGTCAATTCAGATTTTGTTTTCGTGATTTCATGGTAGGTTAGCTAATCTCCTAAGGACACTTAGGAAGCATTATTCTCTCCTATTGCAGCAGGAAATGCTGCCTTCAATGACAAGTTATAAGGTTTTCAATTATACCTAGTGTAATAGGAAGGCCCAATGAAAGTTTTCATGTGAAATTATAATTCAGGCATCTAATTTGGCTATCTTGTGAAAAAATAAGTTGGAAGGACAAATATATAAGGTAGAAATATCATTTAAAAATCTAATAAGCCAGTACTGATTTTAATAAAGGATTACCAAGAGGTAAAGATAGTGCCGGGAGACAGGCAGTGGAAATGAGCAGCAAGTAAAAGAGTACAGAAACTGAGGGAATCAGGAACTGAGGTGATTTGGGTGAAAAAAGAAGCTACAATTTGCTTGAAATGTGCTGCATTTGGAGATTTGTACCATGAAACTGTCTGTGTAGAACAGAGTCTTTATTAAGATATACGAGGTGCAGAAAGAACATCACTAATCACTCAGTTTAAGGTAAGAGGCGATTGTGTCTGATGTTGCCAGCAAGGAGAAATAGGAAAATTGAAATAAGCAAGGTCTAGACTCAGGAAAATGCATTTGGATAGTTATAAGAAAAAGGAATTAAAGAATGAAGTCATTTTTTTTTGAAAAACAAAGCTGGTCCCATGTAAAACTTTCTTATAAGAGATGAAGGAATCATTGAGGGATGAGGTATTAGAAGTTGAAAATTTTTAAGATAGGAATGAGAACAAAAGCAAAGTAAGCAGGAGAATTCCTTAAAGGAGATTTGTTTAATCTTCCACATACCATACCACAGGCTAGGAGAAGACGATTGAAAGCAGAAGTAAAAAAATGCCAGGGTCCTGGATGACATATTAAATATGACATTTAAGACACAAATAAAGAAACAGGGAGAACATTTATTTCTCAGAATAAGAAGTAAGAAAAGAATAGAAGAAATTTCAAGGGAGGAAAGTTGATGGAGCTTGAGAGATAATGTCTAAGGTAATCCGTAAAGGGAATGGGGTAGAGGAAAATACAGAACAAGATCTGGATCTTGAAATACATGAGAATAGTCAAAACATGCACAGTGGAAAATAAGAATTACAGACAAATCATTTCAACTGGGTAATTTCATATTACTATGTGTTCAGACTATTAACATGATATTTTTCTCCACAGTTTCCTTTCCTACAGTTAAGATACTAGTTACTTTCAAAATCATTGGGTAATTGATATCCTGAATAATAACCTAATCTACTGAAATTTGCTGTGGTCTTGTTTGTGCCCATTCTTCCACAAATTAAGAAATTAAAGACTCTCACCAGTTATTATATTTTCAAGTAAAGGAAAACCTAAGTCTTCCTTTCTTGCTTTAATTAAACTTGCTGCCAGTGTTTCAGAAAATCAGTGCTGACTCCTCAGAGAACAGACCCCTTGGAAAATCACATTTGGCCCCTTTGAACTGCTTCTATCATGTCAAGCTCTATAGTAGTATAATATGCACCCTTGTTTTCTTCTCCTAAATTGTCATATCCTGTCACTCTGCATGAGTCAATAGGTGCCAAATCAAGCCCTAAACAGGAATGTTTTGCCATGGCAGGTCTGTGCTAAGTTTCTAAGTAAGGATCTTAGTTCCAGATGAAAGAACAGATCTGAGAAGCGCTACCAAAAAAAATGTACCGAATGGAATATAGGTAGATTTCAAAGTTCTACCACATGATTATATAACCAAATGTGATATGAAATATTTTTTAGAAATGTATACGGAACTCACTTTAGGCAAAACTTGTCCTCATTGTATAAAACAATAAGATAATGAGATGATGAAAAGAAAAAGTAAAATACAAAAAAAAATTTTAAGAGACCAAATGATTACTTGGGGATATGTCCCTTAGCCAACCTGAGAAAAATACATGGAAAGATAAATTCCATTAACATTTTTTTAAAATTCTGTATCTTTACAGGAATATAAAGGAATCCACTAAATTCCTCAGGTTGGCAAGGTAACCCAACTCTTTTTTTCTCCAAGTAGTGAACTTTCTGAAATGATGGAGATTGCTCATCCAAACACATGTGCCATCTTCATACTGGGAAGGTAGAAGGGAATTCTGAAGAGTCGCCTATCTGGCCAGGTCTTGCCTTCTCTTCATGAGTAGCTAAATACACCACCAAATATTCACTCCTTCTCTCTCTTTCCTTCTCTCTTCCCCCCTTCCTCTCACCCTCTTCTTCAGAATTTGAGGGGGAAAATACACTAAAATTCTCCTCAAATATAATCCACTCTACTATTTTATTGCCACAGAGTTTAAATTCTTCAAACTAAATTTTTAAATTACCTACTCTAATAGTTGTATAATTATTATATTTTAGTTTTCCATGAGGAATAATTTTGCATTTTCATCTTTTAAAAAACCTCCTTTTTATAACAAGAGACATTTACTAACTAAATATCCAAAAATCTTTTAATCTTCTTTGGAGGGCCTATTTCCTTTCCCTGTAATGATTTTTGTTGTTTTCCTCTAGGCAAGTATTGGTTTCTCCACATACCTTTAAAAATGCAGTAGTTAAAACCAGACACATTCAAAGTAAAATTTAATCAATGTGACAGTGACATATTACACATTTTTGAGAGCTTTCTTGGGATTGTGGTGACCTTAACTAAGTCTGTAGTTTACAGCTGACTCCATCCACTAACATCAGAAAAAAAAAATGGGACCAAGGAATAATCCAAAGATTGGGCTATTCCTCCACCAAATACAATGCAAGTATACTACAAGTCTAAAAAGCTATCATAAGGGTTCAATGGTTCCCAAGCTATGAGAAAATTATAGATTTAGTTCCCTTGAACATATGTAGGAGGCCACTAGCAGTCCACCAAACTAGATTTTTTTCTTTCCATAATAAAATTGTAGCTGGGCCCAAGATTTGACCAGTTCTCTTGAAGCTGGATGTGGCTAGATGACTTAGTTCCACTAAACAAAGGTTAGCAAGGTAACCTTTACAAAGGAATAGGATACAAAGGAATAGAAGTGGAAGAGCTGTTTGCCACCTTTGGGTCTCAGCTTGAGTGAGAATGGGTCACATCTTCCACTTCTATGCTATTTATATTCTATGGGTGGAATCCAATGGCAATGAGGCACTTCCAGTGGATATATCCCACCCCCTGATAACATCTACCAACAACTGAAATATTTTTGATTGCCATAACTGTGGAATGCTAGTAGCATCTAGTGAATAGAGGACAAAATGCTGTTAAACATCCTACAATGCATAGCAAAATATCAATGATGACATTGTAATTATTTGGTCTCTTAAATTTTTTTATTGTATTTTACTTTTTCTTTTCATCATCTCATTATGATTAAAACAATATCAGTGATGCCAAGCATAAGAAACCCTACTGCAAGGGATGAACCACCCTGATGTTGAATAAGCCCAGGTTTCTGGATGGCTGCAAAGAACAGAGTTATCCTGCAAACCTGAACGCTGCCCAAAACCATTGCTGGAGCTCGATAAAAATTTCCACTGTGCTGAACCTAAGAAATGTTGAGTTCATGTGTTACCACAAACCAGCCTAACATAATAAAGAGCCCAAACAACATATAATTTTCAATGTACAAATTATCACAAGCATCTACACACGTAGGTCTCTGTCAACCATTTCCTTTTGTGTTGTGAAGCCTTCATTACCTGTATTGGCGTTTTAAAATTATTTTCAGTCTTTTTGTGTTTTATGTCTGCACTGTTGTCTTTTTGTTTATTTTCAGTGTTGTTTGGGCAAATTGCTTAGAGTAAAACACAAGTTCCATGGGAACATGGGCTGTGTTGCTCTTGAGCAGTATGATGCATACAGTCCTTAGTATTGTATCTTGTACAGAACTGAACTTAAAAATATATATTGAGTGAATATATGAATTGCAGAAGAAAAAGTCAAATAAAGAAAACAAGCTATGAGATCACTCTGGGAGAGACTCTTCCTAGTATGTCAGCTCAAAATGATCAAATGCTCACCTTGTAAATCCTCTTAAACCTGCAGATAGTTGGGTGGCTCATTCTAGAACTTTGTTTTGAAGTAATTTCATATGCACCAAATTATAAACTGCAGATCTACTTTCTTGTTTCTGAAAACATGTATATTAATGAGATCATCTGATCCCTATCATTGAAAATGCTAATTCTTCTATTTTGAGAAAATATATCCAAACTCTTAGAAATGGAATTATAATCCCAAGGAACACTATACAGTAACTCTATACTCTTGAAGCAGGAGGTAACTCTAAAAAAATCTGAGGCCCTCTGCGCACCTGGTGCAGACAGGAGATCTTCACTCAGAAGGCCCATGAACTGCTAACACTGGGGTTCACATTTGGACCCTCTTTCCACATGCCCTGTACCACCTGAGGTACTAGAGGTGGTGGTCCATGAACTGCTGGCACTATGGTTCATGTCTGGGCTTTACTTGTGCCCTGATCTCCTGGAGGTCACAGACACAGGTGGTCTGTGATCAACTCCAGTGCAGCACATGCCTGGCTCCTGTGAGTGTCCTGAACTGACTAGAGATGCAGAATCAGGCAGTCCACCACCTGCTGACATCACGGTTCACAGCTGAATGCCACCAAGAGAGCCAGGAACTTCCCATCTGCTTCCTGGGGCAAAGCAGGTGACTCAGGACCCCACCATTACAGTTTGATTCTTCGCCCTCCATGCACCCACTGCAGACAGAAGATCCTCACTCAGAAAGCCCATGAACTGCTAACCAGGGAACATATTTGGGCCTTCCCTACCTGTGCCCTGTGATGCCTGAGGTTCTAGAGCAGGCAGTCCATGAACTGCTGGCACTACTGTTTGCATCTGGGCTTTACTTGCACCCTGAACCCCTGGAGGTCACAGACAAAGGGGATCCATGATCAACTCCAGTGCAGCCCATGTATGGCTCCTATGCACATCCTGAGATGCCTGGACACGTGGAATCAGGTGGTCCACAAAGTGTTGACCCTACAATTCATGTCTGGATTCTCCCTGTGCCCTGAATTCTTGGTGACACAGGACCACTGGACCATGATTGCACCACCAGTGTAGCCCAATTCTGGGTCATACATGGGCCCTGAGATGCCAGGGGACACTGGATCAGATGATTGTGATCAGCCGACATCATGGTTCATGTTTGACACTTGAGAGAACTACGTACACTTTACCATCTGCCAGAAGACCCCAGATTAAAGAGCACAACTCAGCAGTCACTGAGGGGCAAGCCTGATCACCTGGAAAACTAGGGATGCAATCAACCTTTGCTGAGCTGCCAGGGAAGAGGGAGACTGAGCTCTCTGTAACTGGTATCAAATATGACAAGACAAAGGACTAAAACGCAATCTCAGAACTCCACCCAACTCAGAACAAGTCCAAGAGACAACAGTATACAACTTGGTAAACGCACACCTGAAATTGCTGAAATGATTGCAATGGAAGTAAAAAAACAACCCCATCAGGCAATAGAAGATATCAGATCTTAAATAATCTTTCAAGCAAAAAATGAAATGAAAATAACAATGAAAGAACTGCTCAGTACATCTAAAGTAGAAATATATAAGAAAAATAGATGAACATAGGCAATGGGTGGAAATATTAAATAAACAATATAGGAATGAACTAAAATGCATGAACGAGATTCAAAAAGATATCCAGGAAATTAAAGCTTCCATTTAAATTTGCCAAAACTGCTTGAATGAAGCCAAAGATAGAATTTCATATTTTGAAAACAGCATGGCAGCTAGTGATTGTGAAAGAAAGGATCTCTTAAAATCAGCAAGGAACCAGGAAAAAATCAATTCAACAGCTGCAAGATGAGGCAAAGAGGAGTAATGTACGACTAATAGGAGTCAATGAAACAGCAGGAGGCAACACAAATGACATGAAAAGAATATTTGTAGAAATAATAGCAGAAAATTTCTCAAGCATGGAAACAGAATCTGATATATAGGTAAATGAGGCATATACAACTCCAACAAACCACAGCCAAAATAAAACTACACCAGGACATATAGTAATCAAGATCCCGGATCTCCAGCAAAAGAACAGAGTCTTAAAAGCTGCTAGAGAACAGAAACACATCACTTACAAAAGAAAGCCCATCAGAATCCCAGCAGACTTTGTAACACACACCATCCAATTGAGAAGAGCTTGGAACCAAGTATTACGGGCCCTGAGACAAAACAGCTTCCAACCAAGACTAACATATCCTGTGAAACTATTCTTCAAATTCAATGGAGAAATAAAATATTTCCATGACAAAGAACAACTGAAGAACTTCATCAGTGCCAAACTATCTTTGCAAAGAGTACTAAAACATATTCTACACAGAGAAAAAAAAAATCACCACAATGTCAAGAACAACAATACAAAGGAACCCTCAAGCAGAGTGAACAGTTACACAGGTAGAAAAAGTAGGAAACCAACAGCAACTAAATGACATGACAGTGACAAGCCAATGGATATCAGTTATAACTATAAAGGTAAATGCTCGCAATTTACCAGTCAAAAGAACCAGACTTGCAGAGTGGATTAAGAAACACAATCCAACGATGGGCTGCATACAGGAAATACATTTCACTCAAAAGGAAAACCATAGACTGAAAGTCAAAGAACAGAAAACAATTCTCCATGCAACTGGAAACCAGAAAAAAGCAGGAGTAGCTATTCTGTTTGCAGATAATGTAAACTTCAAACTGAGAACAATCAAAAGAGATAAACAAGGTCACTACATGTTTGTTAAGGGAAAACTACAAGAGGTTGAGATAACCATCATAAACATGTATGCACCAAATATCAGAGCAACAAACTATATAAGACAAATCTTAACAGACATGAAAGCTCAAATAATTAATAGTACTATTATAATAGGGGACCTCAACACCCCTTGGACACAAAGAGACAGCTAAACTGGACAAAAAATCAGCAAAGAAATAACAGATCTGAACTAAATCTGTGAACAAATGGACTTAGTAGATGTATACAGAGTATTCCACTCCACATCAGAATACACATTTTTCTCAGCTGCATTTGGGGCTTCTTCTAAAATAGACCACATTCTAGTCCATAGAGCATTTAGGTAGGTATCAAAATGCAAAAGAATTGAAATTATCCCGTGCATATTATCTGACCAAAGTGCAATGAAATTGGAAATTAATGATGAAAGGAACTCCAAAACCTTCATAAACACTTGGAAATTAAATAACAACCTCCTCAACAACCAATGGGTCACAGCAGAAATTTTAAAATACCTACAAACAAACAAAAATGTATATAAAATTTACCAGAATCTGTGGGATGCAATAAAAGTAGTCCTCAGAGGGAAATTTACAGTGGTGAACTCACACATAAGGAAAATAGAATGAGAACAAATAAAAACCCTAATGCTGCACCTCAAACTTTTAGAAAAAGAAGAAAAAGTCAAGCCCAAAGCCCAAAGTAGGGAAGAGATTATAAAGATCAGGGCAGAAATTAATGCAATTGAGATGAAAAAACCCTACAAAAAAATGAATGAACCAAAGAGCTGTTTCTTTGAAAGAATGAATAAAATTGATAAACCCATAGCCAACCTTATCAAAAAAAGAAAGTAAAACCTTATATCCATGCAACAAGGAATGAAAAGGATAAAATCACACAGATCCTATAGAAATTCAGAGATCATTAATACCTACCTTGAAAATCTTTACTCTGATAGGATAGAAAACTCAGAAAAATGGACAGATTCCTAGATATGTACAAATTACCAAAGTTGAATCTAGAAGATATAAAAATCCTGAACAATCCAATATCAATTAATGAGATTGAAACATGATTAAAAACTTAGTGTCAAAGCTCAGGCACTTATGGGTTCACAGCAGAATTTTACAAGAAATTCAGTGAAGATTTAATACCAATACCTCTCAAACTCTTCAGTGAAATTGAAAAGGAAGCAATTCACCCTAATTCATTTCTGGAGGCAAGTATTACACTGATAGCAAAACCAGAGAAAGGCCCAGTCAAGAAAGACAAATACAGACCAGTCTCCCTAATGAATATAGATTCAAAGATATTCAATAAAATACTAGCAAATAGAATGCAGCAAATCACCAAGAAAATCATACACCATGACCAAGTCGGATTCATTCCAGGAATGCAG
>NW_004955449.1:17083104-17084153 GCF_000276665.1 Chinchilla lanigera | reverse complement strand
GCTTCTGGTTATTTTCACAGATGACCTGAAAACATCATATCACAGTGATATATGTGCACCCATGTTTATAGCAGCGCAGTTTGTAATTGCTAAATTGTGGAAGTAATTCAAATGTCCATCCACTGAGGAAAGGATAAAAAAAACTATGCTAGTTTTATATAATGGAATATTGCTCAGCTATAAAGAAAGATAAACTCGAGGCTTTTACAGGTAAATGGTCACAACTATAGACTGTACTCATAAGTGAAATAAACCAGGCCTCAGTGTGTAAGCCACATATTTTCTCACTAGAGCAAGAACTTGAAAGAGCATTACAGACTGAGTTCCTCCCCTCCCTGCACCTGCAGCAGAGAGGAAGTCCTCACTCAGAAGCCCCAGGGACTTCTCTGGCTGGGGGGGAGGGGGTAGACTCTCCCAGCCCCCATGTGCCCTGTGCTGAATGAGCGAGTACTCCAGGACCTGATGGACCCGTGGTTTGAGTCCATGCTTTACCATTGCCCAGACTCCCTAGAGAGTCAAAGGCTCAGGAAGTCTATGACTGGTACCCATCCGGGCTGCATCTGGTTCCTGTATGTGTCCTGAACTGCCTGGAGACAAAGATTCAGATTGTTCACAAACTATAAACCCTGCAGTTTGTGTCTGAATTATGCCTGTACCCTGAACTGCCTGGGGACATAGGTCCACTGGACAGGGATTGTCACACCAGTGCAACCTCAGTCAGGTCCTGCACATGCCCTGAACTGCAAGGGGACCCTGGATCAGATGGTTGGCCATCAACTGACACTAGTGCCCATGTCCGACAATGGGGATAACTAGATACAAATCAAAAACTGCCAGAAAACCCGAGACTAAGTAGCACTTCTCAGAGGTCACCCAGGGGGAAACCTGAACAACAGGAAAACTAGGGTCACTAATGGTCTTGGCTGAGCAGCTATTGAAGAGGGAAACTGAGTTTTCTGCATCCGGTAGCAAACATGACAAAACAAAAGACTAAAACACAATCCCAGAACTCCACCCCAATCAGAACAAGTCCAGGAGACATCGACACA
>NW_004955449.1:17048888-17078098 GCF_000276665.1 Chinchilla lanigera | reverse complement strand
CCTACCACTTTGTAACTCCGTATTGTCTGTACTGTTCTTTTGCTATTTTGTAAAATGTTGTCTGTCTGTTAATGTTTTCCTCCTTTTATTTTTAAAATAAAAAAAACTGAAAAAAAATAAAGAACTTGGAAAAGTGAATAAAAATTAGGAGGTATGACAGACATTGTGAAATGAAAGGAAAATGCTAAAATGTAAAGAGCAACTGGGGTGAGGGAAGAGAGCAAAGAAAGAAGGGGAAATTAAGTATGTATGTATATACAGGATAGCGAACATAGTTGTACTACTGACTCGTATCACTTTACTGAAAGGAACAGTTAATGATTATTTGATCAATTTTGAACGTCTCTGTTTTCCTGAGAAACCACTTTGAAGATATCAATACATAATACAACAATCATTGTTAATTTCCTACTACTTTGTCTATAACTCTGTGTTGCTTGTATTTTTCCTATGCTATTTTATAAATAGATGTCTATTTGTTAATATGTTTTTCTTGTTTTATTTTTAAAATAAATTTTAAAAAATTTGAATAGTCTGTAGTAAGGATTCTTTTCAGGCCCTGACAAAACTTTTCAGCTATAATTTAAAAGGAGAGAGAGGGGCTGGGGATTTAGCTCAGCGGCAAAGCGCCTGCCTGGCAAGTGCAAGGTCGTGAGTTCGGTTCCCGGTACTGGAGAATAAACCAAAACCAAAATAAAAAAATTAAAAATAAATAAATAAAAGGAGAGAGAGAATATATATGTGTGTCACTTTCAGAAGACCTTTAAATGCCCATTAAGAGACACACCCATTACCAGTGATTGGCAGGTGCAAGGCATAGTTAACTGTGAAATAAAACAAACACCTGGATCACACTAGGCACACAGGAGACCTCAGGGACCTGAGCGGTGTGTTTAGACAGTGATTGTGGCAGGACAGCGTACCCCTGATTAGCTCATTCCTGAGAAGGACACACTATCAACCTGGATTAGATTAGGACAAGGTAATTTTGTTGTTTCTTGCTGGGAGGGAGACCACACTTAATTTACCTTAGCCATTTTTGTCCTTTCTCTGCACCTACATTTGTAATCCAAAAGGAGGCAGTGAAATGCACAAGGTTACTAGAGGAACACAACTGGGCATAGAAAGTTTGAAAAATCTTCAGTGGCTCAATTGAATAGAAGCTAAAATGTAAATTCATTAGCCTGTCATTTAACATCTTCTACAGTCAGAGCCCAGCCTACCTTAATTACAGTAATTTCACAAAATTTTCACCACTGTTGAACTCCATTCTGTGCTGTCTCCCAACCACTTTGCACAGCACCATTTGGTCAATTGTTCTAAAACTAGAAAGCCCACTCTTCTCTGTTTCACCTATTGAACATCCACAAGTCCTTCATAAGTAAACTCAAATCCTGCCTCTTCCACCATAGCCTATAAAGCTTTTTTTACTTCCTTTGAAATCATATAGCAATTAATTGTGTCTTGATTTGTCACATTTCTTGCATTGTCATCTTACAGACTGTTGACTAAAATCCTCCTCTATTTAGCTACTCATGTGAAAGTTTTGTTTCTCCTTTTGTAAGCTGTGAGAGAACAAGTTCCACATGCTACTATGATCTTTGTAGCAAATATATGCATGGTGAGCATTCAATAAATATTTAGAAACTTTATTAAAATTAAAACATTAACAATGAGAATATTTTAAAAGGGCTTTCCTTAAGCTATAGTAATTTAAAAGTGATACTATTTGAATGAATGTATTCCTTTGTTTCAGTTTTTATTTTTTTATTAGTACATGTTTGTAATGATTATATTCCTTATGGGGAGTTGGTACATGTACAAAATGCATCTTAATTATTTGTTATCTCCTTTCCCTGTTCACCCCTCCCTCCATCTCTTGACACCCTTCCTATTTCAACAAAATCTCTCTCCTTACTTATGATTATCTATCTTTCATTTTGCTCTTTATTTATAATTTTAAAATTTGGGTTTCATATATAAAAGAAACCATGTGGTATTTGAGCTTGTGCATCTATTTTATTTCACATAACATTATGGTCTCAAGATCCATCCATTTCCTACAAATGACTCAAATTTATTCTTCTTTATGGCAGAGTTGTACTGCATTTTCTTATAAATATCACATTTTCTTTACCCATTATCTGTTAATGGAAATATAAGCTACTTCCAAGATTATTATGCTATTATCAATTGTGTCCTATCAATTATATTGTCTTATTATCAATTGTACTGCCATAAACCTGGGTATGCATGTGTCATTGAAGATTGACTATGGACCACATATCTCCCCATGTATAAACTAAAATCAAACTAAATCAACGATCTAAATGTTACAACAGAAGCACTCAATCTGCTGGAAGATAAAATAGATAAAATTTTTGAAAGAATTTATTCTTATACAAATTTAAAGCTTACTAGAAGTCTGTAAGTGCTATTACCATTGCTACAACTTGATTATATTACTATGTTATTGGTATACTGCTTTTATTAATGTAAACTATGCCTCAAAGAGGCATTCTGTAATCTTAAGCAGATAAACTGGCATGGCATCCATTGTGTTTACTTAACCAAGTTGGTGCACTGCCCAGTGGAATGCCAGAATTCTGTGGAAGCGCTTGCCTGGCAAGTGCAAGGTCGTGAGTTCGATTCCCGGTACCAGAAAAAACAAACAACAACAAAAAAAAAGACAGACAGAATGCTGTGGAGATTTAGACTTGTTAGCTGACTTGACACAGGGCTGACCTGGTAATCTTTGTTCCCTACCACCCTACACCTAGCAGACCTGAGTCTACCACAGAACTCTAGCATTCTCCTAAGCAAAAGTCACTTTTGAGTGCAAAAATATTCCCATACGTTACATGAACCATAAAGTTTCCTGAACCACGGTCCTTATGAGCAAAAGGAAAGTTTTTAAAATATATTACATCTGAAAAAAATTGCATCTGAATTTTTATGCTAGTGAACCACACAACTGAGTTTCATGTTACACCACTGAATGCTATGATAAAATATTTTCTCATATCATTAGGAGAAATCTCAATAAGGTATTGAGAGAAATATAGTACTATACCAGCACCATCATTTAATGTTTATATTTTTAAAATTTCTTCACAGATCCAATACTATAAATCCATGACTTTTAATCAGGAATTAATATAAAGAAAAACATCCTGAGGATAATACTGAATAAGTATCTGCAATCTAAAATTAATATAACTCATAGCAGAGTATAACTCACATCCATTTCAAAATATATTTGTTTTAGGAGCATTCCATAGTTAATTTTTTAAATGTTTGCCCCATTCTATTATTCTGGTGATCGTAGTTTACCTACCTATGAGTCCAGGAGCCCTCAATGAATTGCCAATATACAAACTTAAATCACAAAATCCTCTCTCAAGAACACAGAAGTGTTGAGGATGGGAAAGTATATTAATCTGCTTGGTCAGCAGTCTGCTTGGTCTTGCCCACCCCCGCAGCAAGCAGTCCTGAGTATGTGACTCTACAGACAGCACAAGAAACAGAGTCCAATGCAGCTGCCAACTTCTAAACAAAGGGAAATCAGGGATTAGTGTATGTTCAGTTTTGCCAGTTATATCACAGAAGAAAGCAAATTTACATGTCTCCAAAGTAAACTATAAGAGACACTATTGCAAAGACCAGCAGTATGGAGAAAAGGCAGTGTACCTGGCCCCACTGGGCTGAAGGAGGCTGACTTTAACTCTCACAGGAGCATTTCACTGGGCCCAAGCCATCAGTGTGATCAAAACCAGATGAGATGGGGCTAGGGATTTAGCTCAATGGCACAGTGCCTGCCTGGCAAATGCAAGGTCATGAGTTCGATTCCCAGTACCGGAAAAAAAAAAAAAAAAAAAAAAAAACAGATGAAATATCCTCATGTAGAAAGAACACATGAGGCTCCACTGCTCTCTTTTTAATTTTATGTACATTTTCCTCATATTTCATTCCAAACTACATCAAGTCCCACCTCAGAAAGCCAAGTGGTGTGGGCACACCTATAATCCCACCACATAGGAGGCTGAGGTAGGAGGAGCACTGCAAGTTCAAGGTCAGCCTGAACTGCATAGCAAAAGCCTGTCTTAAAAAGACAAAAAAAAGTCCTACCTCAGAAAGATATATTTGAATTGAAACCAGATTATTTTCAGGGCCCAAAAAGCAGGTGAAGGCAGGGTTGGGTGAATCAACAGAGTTACAAGTCATCCTTGGCAAACCAGAGAGGCAGAAATTGAAAGTCACCTATTAGTGTAAGTTGTGACTTTCCCAGTCAACTTGTATAGAGATAAAATAAAAGAGACAATACCAGCTTCAGGTCCCTGACCTCCCACACCAGGTCTAGGTGAGGATCCGCTGTTAACTCGCTGCCTAGTGATTAGCAGCTCTTCTTAAGTATGCTCCCCCTTCTTCTAAACCTCTGGAATTTAGAAATCGCATTTGGAGCAAGAAGCATCTATTTTCAAAAGGATAGTCTCTTAAATCTTTTCTAGCCTCGTCCTTTTGAAAACCTGATGAACATGGGAACATTTCTCATCAGACATCTTACATGTGTGCAGACCCTTATCTTTCATATATCTGAGGGATTCAGAAAACCCTTTAAATTCCACATGTAGACATATACATCCATAAAGCAAACTCAATAACCAAGGCTTTAAAGGGCAGTGGAGATGGAAACAAATGCCGCAACAGAACTCCTGATGGTGAACACAGTAAGTTACTCTCTGGAAGGGGACTGAAGTCTTCAGAGGCCCTTAGGTCTCTCCATTTCCCACTTTCCTTCTTAGCATCCTATCCACTCACGTGAAGGTCAAGCACTAAGACACTGAGTTCTTGGGAAACTGCCCATAGCACACCTTCCATCTGCCAGTGGGGGTCTCTATGAAGCTAACTATTCACTTACAAAAATAAAGCACACTTCTATTCTTTCCCCATAACTGGGCCCAAAAGAATTACTTTAAGATGCATTTTCCACACTATAAAGTATGTCAGTAAAACACAATAAACTCAACAGCAATGTGATTACTGTACTTGTAAAACAGTTGGTGTTTCAGCAATATGCCCCTAAAAAAAGTATGCTTAGAAAAATGGATTCTGTTTCAACAGCTAAAAGGACATAATTATTTTTCTGCTGCATAACAGTTTTTAAATGTTAATGAGTTAAAATACAGTACCAAAACAGCTCCCATGCAATAATACAGCATATCATTTGGCTGCCTGGTTCCTTTTCCTTTGTTTTCTTCCTTCTGTGGTCAAATAACATGCAAGAAAGTAGGAAGAGTGCTGGTATCAGGTAACTATTGCATGAGTATCGCATGCAACAGCTTGCTCTTCCATAAATTTTCTCTGCATTTATATAGACTAGGTTTTCTCAGTCTCAGCCATATAGATATTCTGGACCCAGTGAGATTTTGTTGTGGGGGCGGCACTGTGCAGACGACCCTAGGATTTACCCAATAGGGAGCAGCAACACTCCCTCCTGTACTCTACAGCCATAACAATCAGAACTTCTGCTATTGATAAATGTCCTTTGGTATTGATCAAAACTGTCCCCAATTGAGAACTAGAGAGCTCTGATTTGCAGGAAAAGAATCACTGGCAAGGCAGTATGCACTGTTATCACTTTACCAAAATAACCCATTCCCTAGATGAGGATGGATAATTTTATGAGTTATATTTGTCTGGTATGGTGAACAGTGTCAACAGCATGACTGTCAAAAGAGTCAATAAATTCATCAAAAATAACTGATTTGCAACTGATTGCAAAAATAACTGATTTGCAAAATCATTGATTTGATCAATGATTTTATATAGAGAATGAAAAAAACAGTAAACTCCTATGAAATGCTCTCATATATTTATTTGACAAGTGCTATTAAGAACCTAGGCTATTCCAGACACCATAATGGGAGCTGAGTCCCAAACTGAAATTGGAGACACATTCCTGACATGTCCTTCCTCATACCTTGAGAACAGTCAAGTAAGGAAACAACCTGCCACAGAGTTTCAAAAGTACTCCTGTGGGTAAAATGCATGAGAACCTTAATCAGAGTTAAGCAATTTGAAGAAATTCCTCCAAGACATCATATCTGAGCTGGGACCTACCGCAGAATGAGGCAGAAAGGAGGATAGGATTGTGAGGAAGAAGCTGAACAGCATGAGTGGCCAAGGGATATGATAAAGCAGAGTGTTCAAGGAAACATCAATTGTACAGCATCATGTGCTGTAAATGAGGGACATGTGTAAAAAAGGAAGACTGGAGAGGAAAGCAGAGACCAAATCATGAAAGAAACCATAGTAAGGAGGAGTTTGGGATGTATTACAATGAAAACTTACAAAAAAAAAAAAAAAAAAAAAAGAAAACTTACTAAGTTGTTGCTAACTATAGCAGATATGTTAGGGTTCTCTAGAGAAACAGTATCAATAGTGTGTGTGTATGTGTGTGTGTGTGTGTGTGTGGAAAGAGAGAGAGAGAGAGAGAGAGAGAGATTATAAGGAATTGGCTCATGCAGTTATGACCAATTCCAAGATTCAGACTAACCCAGCAAGCTGCAGACCTGAGAGAACTGCTGGTATAGTTCCACTCCAAAAGTAGTCAGGCAGAAATTCCCTCTTACTTGGAAAATGGAGAAAGGTCGACATTTTGTCCTATTCTAACCTCAAGTTGATTGGATGAAGCCCATTCCTAGCAGAAAATGTACTTACTTCACTCAGTCGACCTGGTTTATTTAGTCTACCTAATTAAATGTTAATCCTGTCCATATCATCCTTACAAAGATCTGACACCCTGTGGTTGATTCAAGTTGACACATAAAATTACCCAGCACAGTAGTGAATGTGAAAAAAAAATTATATCTTTGGAAAACACAAACAAAACTGGTACAGCAAACAAGGCAAGAAATTCTAAGGTCCTGAAAAATAAAAACTATTTTAATAGAGGTCACAGCCTGGCACATAGTAGAAATTTATTGAATACTTGGTATTCATCAAATTAGTAAATGAAGATGTGTATGTGAAATCAAAAACATTTTCAAAGGATTTTTCTAGTTGAGACACTTGAGAGGTAGTCCCATACACTTATGACATCTATAAATATAAGTTCATCAGTGAAGTTCAAATTAAATTTAATATTATTCCAAACTCTTTAATTTCTGTTAAGTTCTACTGATAGTTTATATTGGTGAAGCAGCAATGAAAAAGACATTTTCATATACTCTTGATGAAATTTCTAGTTGCTAATCTGGCAGCATTAAGAACACTGAAAGCATCTCTGCCTCAATAACGCTTCTTCTCAGTTTTTATTGTGAAGAATTTATTGTAATGAAAAATTGAGAGCAGCTTAATTTCTAACATGGAAAAAGAACTAATTCCTATAGGCCCAGCAAAAATGTTCTTTTCAGTGTCAATTTGGTGAAACAGGCAACATTTTAGAAACATGTTAAAAATTTGAATACAAAGTTATATGTGTAATGTAATCCTAAATGCTCATCTGTTTCTCTCCAATCTTCTCTATAGTAACTGAGACAAGGAGCTAAAGCTATATACAAAAAATGGAAATAATCTGAATTTATAAAAATACACATTTCTGTACAAACTTACAGGTAATTTTTTCCCTACTGAAATTAGCCAAACTATATCAGGTAAACAGCCACTCAGTAAATGTTTTAAAAGAAAATAAATAAGTGAGTCATACACTTAACTGCAAATGTGTACATGTCCGCCTATTAACTGCAAATTCTCTTCAGCTCAAAACAGGAGAAAGCAACAAGCCCGTGAAGACTGTTTTTCCACTAAAACTATGCATATCCTGCCCACTTTGAAAGAACTTTAAGAACATGGGTTGGGAAAGAAAGAACAGCTCATCAGAATTTTTTGTTCATAGAGTCACATAGCCCAATTCAATTAGTTTTCAAATTTCTATAAAACTGAGAAAGTCCTCAAATGTCTTGCAGCCTGGTCTCCATCGCTGAGCTGTACAGCTGAGTGTGCATGTGTGCATGAAGGGACAAGGACAGGAGCTCTTTTCATAAGCGCTCCCAGTGCTTAAGGACCTCCTTTGTCAATTCTTGCTTCAATTTCAGTCCATTTCTTCTTGTCTGGTCCTCGGAGAGTGTAAAACAGCTGGGCTCCATTCTTCTTATATAACCCTTCAAAGACTTTCAGAGAGTTATTTGTTCATCCATAAGTTCCCAGCCCTATGCCATGTGAAGTTATTTTAACCTCATAGGTCCAGTACAGTGCAATCCCCAGGCACACGTCCTAGGCCTCAATTGGAAGCCTCTCCCAATTGTAGGTCTGACATAGAGTTCACTGCTATTGTAAGCACTGCTTTAAAAAAAAAAAACTTCAGTCAACACTGTAGGATGGGAATAAGCAGGTGAACCTACCATATTTATTGCTTAAAGTACTTTATTAGAAGGGAAGAAATAAAATATCTTTAAGGCACTCAATCATTTGTCCAATTATAATATGCTTAAACAGAGTCCAGAAAGGAAGTGTTTTAATGCTGTGTTAACATTTTCATTAAGTTACTCCTTCACATCCTAAACAAGGTTTGTTTGTAAACTAAAAAATTATCACAGCTTATAGATGGTCTTGCCTTTCCCTCAGGAGTGAATGATTTATTAGAAGGACCTAGTTCTTTGAGGCCCCTCATTCAATTAATGAGTTTGGTGAGGGGACCTGCCTTACTCAGGGAGACATGATCTGATGCAATCTTTTATTTTATTAATATTTTAATCTTTATGGCTTATTCACTTATAGACAAATGCAAACAGGAAGGGGAGTTGCAAGGACTGGGAAGATTCCATTCTATGGCTATACTGTATTTTACTAAAGCACTAAGTCGTGCTAGAGATAATAATGGGAAAATATCGGGGCTGGGGATTTAGCTCAGCGGCAAAAGCGCCTGCCTGGCAAGCGCAAGGTCGTGAGTTCGGTTCCTGGTACCAGAGAAAAACCAAAAAAAAAAAAAAAGAAAATATCTCTTAACTGCTCAGTAACTCTCACTGTAATATTTATTCATAAAATAAGGAATATTTCCTCCTCTTTTGACATTTTATGGCTTGTTTGGTGTTTTTACTCTATGACTGCTAATTGCCAGAAAAAAAGTGCTATTCAAAAGGCAATTGATGGGAATGATTTCATCTCTCATGTGCACACATACACACGCTCCACACACACTCTTTCAAGCACATACACAATTCCAACATGAAACTACTATGAGGTTGTCCTTTGCAACAAAACAAGCCCGGTTAAAAAGATCTACCATCAAGTCAATAGCCAACAGAGCTTATCTTCAAAACTGTAGCAGAGTTAAAAAATAAAATTTTAAAGCTCATATTATTAACTGGATGACAACTGAAAGAACCTTTTTTACTATAGGTCTAATCTACCTATGTTATTGAATTGTTAATTAATCCTATATTTACAATTAACTGCCAAAAAGTCCTAAAGATAAATAGCCTAGAAGAGCCAGGAGATCTTTTGCATTATTAAGAAAAATTTTAAATTAGAAAAAAACATAGTTATCCAATTAAATTAAATAGGCCTCTGCTTTCAAATAGATTCGAATACTGAGTCTACTTTTAATTATATATTTAAACTGTGTCCTTCCATGTTATAAAATATTAGTTATAGCTGGTACAAAATATATTTAATTACAACTAACTGTAAAGCTAAAATGAGCTAACATCATACAAAACTTTTACACACTTTTTTCCATTATTGTCAGTATAGCATCAGCTCACAGATATAGAATAAAATGCATTATCTGTGACAGAACACAGCTAAAGTTTTTCTATAAGAAGAGCAAACTTAAAGAGTGAGAAGACCATCCAAAGCTACCAGCAGAACTGCAATCTTTGTAGTGGAGACTCAAAGAAAAAAGAAGCCAGTGATTTCTCCTTACAATGTTACCCTCAAAATCAGTCCACTAACCTCCTCTGATTGACCGGTACAGTCTGGTTCATCACAGACTGCCCAATGATCACTACAGCAGTCTATCTGACCACATGTGGTTTGCTAAAAAGGGTGAGCTGCTTATATTTTTTAGCCAAGGTTTACAACCTTTTCATTAAGACATGGATTAGGTCGACATTTTTGTAGTCCTCTTTGGATAAAGATCTTCTTTTGTCAACATGGCTGTTTCTTCCCCCTTTTGACAGCTGCAATCCCCAAAGGGGCAAATGAGAATAGCGTTTCATAGATGAGAAATCATATCTCCCTCATCAAACATCTTACCTCTTGACATTACTTGAAACTGATAAACATAGGGTACAGTCCTACTGAACACATTCCAACTTTGGCTGAGCAATTAGAGTTTTCCTGCTGTTTCTAAAGCAAAGTCATTTGGCTTCCATTGAAAGCTTTAAAATTCTGAGCATAGTTGAGAGATACCCTTATCAAATGAGACATTATATTTCAATAAATATTTATCAAGCCAATGCTCTTAACATGTTAGTATCCTTTTTTCTTTGAGCAAATGATCTTAACTTACAAGAGGGTGACACAACATTTTAATAAGCTTAATTGCATTAAATTTTTTCCAGTTCTTTTACTTTTGTTCATTCCAAATAAGACATGCACCAGTGCCTTACTTAATTTTTACATCTATTATCAGGGAGTTGACCGGGTTTCAAGTAAAACATCTTTGTCTAAACCATTTCTTTGTACATATTACTGACTGCTAAACAAATTTCATTATTATTTAAAACTAATTAATGCTGCTTCAAGTATATTTACATTTTTTCCATTTCTTTGCATATTATGCTTACTTTAAAAATCAGATATGATAAAAAAAAAAATAAAAATCAGATATGTGTTGTGGTTTTACTTAGAAAGACTAAATGAACATCAACTTTGATGTAAGGAAAAAGGGAACGTCTCCTTGTATCTGTGTATATTCTAGCAGAGATGCTGTTAGTCATAGTTCTGAGTACACTTCTAACTCAGAAAGATTGTCCCAAGAGAAAGAAGCATGCCTTAATTTTTGAAACCACAAAGAAAACTCCCTACAGTAGCTGAAGAAGGTGAAGAATGAGAAACAGAATGTTGTGCTCCAGGATCTGAGCAGGTGATACGGAGTGGGCACAGCTGCAGCCATGCACTTGCTAACTCAGCAGCTACTGTGTATCAGGACCACAGGCCACAGCTGTGACCACAGCCATAGCATCAGCATGGGAGCCCTGCAGAAGCTATGTCCACATTTTAAACCTAGGACTGGATAGAAAAGTGAATTCTTTATTACTGAGTCACAAATTCACTTATTTTCTACTTCACTTGACTTGGAAAGTACTCACATCATACTCATAAATCATCCTCATAACATGACATCTTAGGTGGAGTGTGGGTGAGGGAAAACTGTTATAAGTACATTGGCATGAGGAAAGAAAAATCCCTACGAGCAGTGCTTAGCGAACTTCATATCAACAAGCAAAATCAAGCCCACACTTCCATTTACACAAAATAGTATACATAGAACCTTGTAAGATGGACTTGGACAGAATCCTTTCATCCATTTCTTCAACTTTGGCAAGCCATTAGAATACCATCAACAGTATTTTCCTCTTAAAAGTTCATATTTGAAAGACATGATTTTATATAAATATATTTTTATGAGAAACATTAATATGTAATGTGATTATTCACCTGTGTCTTTATTATTCTCCCATCTTTTCTCACCTTTTCCATAGTTTTATCCCACAGCAATATCCCTTGACTTCCAAAAAGGTCATTGCTATATACAGTTTGCTTCTAACTAGTTACCTAATGCAATGCCCATGTGTTAAACTGTGGCCCCACTGGGCACTATTGGAAGGAGCGGAAAACTGTAAGAGGAAGAACTTAGAGGTCTTCCTGTCACTGGAGAGCGTGCCCTGGTAGAAGACAGCAACACTCTACCTAGGACGCCCTTCACCTTTCTCTCCATGTCCCTGCCACGAGGTGATCCTGGCTTCGCTCTGCCCAGTGCTCACTGCCATGACTTGCCGCCTCCCCAAGGACTAACAGCAACAAAGTCAACAATGGACTGGAACTTCCAAAAGTGAATCAAAATAAACTTTTTCTCTTTATAAATTCATTATCTTAGGTATTTGTTACAGTAATGCAAACTAATGTGATTAACTGTTCACTTGTGCTGTTTCTTTAGAATTTAAGTGAATCAGTTAAACTTGTTCAAAATACATGACAACCATTACTCATACATACAATTTACATAGCTGAAAAGCTTGAATACCTTGCCAATAACTTTGTCTGTATTGTGGCCTGCTTGTCTGAGACTATTCAAAGACAGTATGTTAAAAGATAATACTGACAGTTGATCTCTAAATAATGCAGTTCAAAACAAAACCAAATACTTTTCATGAAGATGCATAGTTTCCGGCATAACCACTGAATAATCTGTTCCTTTTTATCACAAATTTGATTGAAAGCCAACATGGCACTAGAGCCTAAGGAGTTAATTAGGGTAAACACAAGGGTACACCCTGGGACTGCTTCTCTGGGGCTGGTGTTATGCTGAAAGAAACCAAAATTGCACACACCCATTATTCATGAAAATGCCTCTCTTCTATTCAGTTTGAAACGTTGCCATTTTGAAACTACATGGAACTGACTAATTACATATTTGGGCTCCTCAGATATGCAGGACAAAAGACTTGTTTATGTTTTAAAGAAATTCATTTAGAGAGTTTCATAGTAATCTTACACTCTAAAAGTGTGTTTTGTTAAGTGACTCTAAGGCCACAAAGAGCAATAGTATTTTATACTCCACTTTTCTCCTTACTTTATTACTTTTCATTCTTGCACTGTGGAATTCAAGCAGAGAAGCCAGATTAAAATAAAAAGTAATAATCCTATGGATACAAAGATGCTTAGTCACATGAAAACTAATTCAGAGAAGCCATTTCTGGTATTTTAGGAAAAGATACTGGACAAATAATAATAGACAGTAATTTAAAATGATACTTGGAAATTAAGTGCCTTTCAAATACAAATGGACATACTATACTTTGTACCCAAAGTCCTTTTTCAGCTGAGTATGATCAAGAAGATACCTCTTGAGCTAAACACACACACACACACACACACACACACACACTCACACACACACAAATCTAGCCAGGGATCTAAAGAAGAAACTTCCAGGGGCTGGGGATTTAGCTCAGCGGCAAAAGCGCCTGCCTGGCAAGCACAAGGTCGTGAGTTCGGTTCCCGGTACCGGAGAAAAACCAAAAAAAAAACAAAAAAAAAAGAAGAAACTTCCAAAAATGTTGTCACCTTTCTTTTGAAAGGAAAAAAAAAGGAAGCTAAGAAAGGGTACAGGCAGGGACTGGGGAGGGGGAGAGGAAGAAAGGAAGGAAGAGGAGGAGTCATGGAAAGAGAACCAAAGAAGAAAAAAACAAAGAGAAGAGGGAGGAAGGAAGGGAGGAAGGGAGGGAGGAAGGAAGGAAGGAAGGGAGGGAGGGAGGGAGGAAGGAAGGAAGGAAGGAAGGAAGGAAGGAAGGAAGGGAGGGAGGGAGGAAGGGAGGAAGAGAGGAAGGAAGAGAAAGGGAGAAGGACAGCTATTTTCACCTTTCATACATTAGTCAAAACAAAAATGCTTTGGGGTCAATGTACTAAATGTTTTGGGTCTTTTTTTAATGAATTATCTTCTTGAGGGGAGTTTGTGCATATCTGTGTGTTTGTGTTTGTGTGTGTTGTTCATGTGGGGTTTTTTACTATTCTTTCTTTACATTTAACTTATAGTACAATAGAGTTTCCTTTTTGTTATTACAAATGGTATCCTCTACCCTAAAACTCTGGAGCCCAAGATTAAGACTTGATTTGTCCACTAATATATTATAGAACCCTGTAGCTGTTAAATTTGTATGTGAAAAAGAATCATTACTGAAATTTTCATTATGTTCTATTAAACAGAATGGCTGCTCACTGTTTACAGAAAAATTCTGTGATAGTCTCTGGGCATTAGTTATATGCCTCAGCTTCAGCAGAGCACAAACCCTCTCCCTGTAGTCAGAGAATCTGATCCGATAGACAAGCAGTAAGTCTGTCTTTTAGAATTCAAAAGCTATTCAGGTAAGAAATTAAAATAAAACAGTAATTGTTCTATGACAGTCAGGACAAAGCATCTGTGATAATCATCTAAATCTAAAACAATCTAAAAGTTTTAAACCAGAGAATAAATGATGTAAAGACACAGGTAATACTGTGAGAAGAAACAGGTAATACTATGAGAAGAAACAGGAGAGGCAGTTTCCTTACAACTTAGAATAAATTCCCTTGCCTGCATCTTTTGGTGCTCCTTTTCCATCCCTCCCTTTTCTTCGGGAATTCTGACAATACAAATGTTAAATCTTTTATCATCTCAATGCACCCTAAGATTTCTTTTTTTTTTTTTTTCTGTTTATTTTCTCTTTGAAACACAAGTTGGGTAATTTTTATTTATTTTTTAATCTTCATAGTTATTTCTTTGGTTGGGTGTGTGTGTGTGTGTGTGTGTGTGTGTTACCCTTAGTTACTAGGTTTTTCAGTTTCAAAATTTTAATCTCCTGGAGTTTTTGTTTCTTTGCTGAGACTATTTACATAGCTCCTAACACATTCTGATGATGACCATTTTAAACTCTTCATCTAATAATTCCAACATCAGTGTCATCTCAATGTCGGTATCTGTCAATTGCCTTTTCTCTTCCCACTTGGTTTTCCCGTTCCGATTCTGCATGATTAGTGGCCTCCTCATATCTGCGAAACAAGAGAGTCACGGTTTCCCATCAGGCAGGGAGCAGGAGCGGGTGCTCCTTATGGCTGAGTGGTGCTTCACATGCAGGCGTGACTCAGCCAGCACAGATAACACCTCTGCCTGCCCTGTCCGGAAGTGCTTTTCTTCCTCCCACACTTTCCCTCTTCCTTGCCTTCAGAGACTATAGGTTTGTAGTCTTAGTGTCTAATATTTTCCACACAGGATTCCAAAGGCAGAGGGGAAAGGCAGGAGCTGGCATAAGTCAGTGTTTTTCCTTTGTGAATGTGGAATATTTTTAAGACAACAACTTCTCTTTTTTTTTTCACCTTCTCAAAAATATAAAATCTCCATGGAGCAAGTCAGTGAAGTAGCTCTTCTAGTCTTCTTTTCTTTTCTTTTTTCCTTGTCTTGCCTTGTCTTGCTTATCTTTCCTTTCCTTTCTTTCTTTTTGCCTGTCTGTCTTTATTTCCTTCCTTCTTTCTTTCCAAAGGCAGATTACCACCAGGAAAGATATAATTTAAAAATATATTGTTTAGTATAAATGAAAAAGGACATAAAATTAATAATGATGAAATTTTAAAAAAGGAAGCAAAAGCCAAAGAAAAATACTGGAAATGTTTTCTCCTATTTTTTATTCTTTATTTTGGGTTTCTGAGTGTGTTAGACTTTTATTTATTTGACTCTTGAACTTTTATTGTCTCCACCTATAATTGATTCAATGAACTGTATTTATTCAGAGTCCAAAGACATAAGGAAATTAAGCACAAGGAAACATAAACTTACTTGTACAGTAGATATGTAGAATCTCTCATAAATATCTTAATAAATGACCAAGATACTGTTTTTTTACAGGAGTATTTTTTCTAAAATAGAAAATAATCCTCTTTTATAAACAGTATAAAGATGAAATTTTAAGGAGATGAAAATGCCAGTTTCCCTGATTTGAACATCCTACATTCCCTTCACGTTACTGGATGGGAGAATGACCAGCTTTCAAACTCCTTTCTGCAAATTCCTCTAACAAACTATTTCAAAATTAAGAAAACCAAGCAAAAGAGAATCACTTCTGATCTTCACTTTTACTTTTCTTCTAAAACAATTATTTATGTTTTAAACCTTAATCTGAAGGGGGAAAATTAGATTGAGGACAATGTGGAAGCAGCAATTATAAAAATTTATGGAAATACAGCTGTACTTTGTGCAACTCAGTTTATAACTCATTCTTGGAGTGTGTAAGAGAACCAATCACATAATTATCAGTGTATTTTTAAATTTATCAAACGCCACCGTGATAAATGGATATTATTTATAGCAACATTTTGTGAAGCATGCCATGATGCCCAGACAATTTCAGAGAGCCACAAATCTTCCAAATACTCCTTCTTGGATATGTATGCACTTAATGTGCCTAATACTAGGAAATGATACAGTCTTAACAGAAAATAATTACATTGAATTACCAAGAAAGAAAGGAACATCCTATCTTCTCATGTTAAACAAAAACAGGGTTTGAAAATAATTTAAAATGTCTCATCTAGGCCTTAAATTTGGGAAAGGTCATGCCTATTGTGTTGATTGATCTATTTATATTTAGAATGTATCTCTGAGAAATTATTCTGTCTAACCTTTGGTTTCACAGATGAAGAAATAGCAAATCTCCAGAAGTTTTGCTCCTATTTAGGATCTCTCTCTCTCTCTCTCTCTCTCTCTCTCTCTCTCTCTCTCACACACACACACACACACACTCATACATACATATGCACAAGGAATAAAGACAATGGACAAAAATCATCCTTTTTATGTGTGGTGGTTTTTTGGTACCAGGAATCAAACTCAGGACACTGCACTTGCTAGGTAGGTGCTGTGCCACTGAGCTACATCCCCAGCCCCAGAATCATGCTTGACATAATAAAACAGGAGCATCAGAGGGATGGTGCTTGAGTTACCTTTTGGCTTTTCTCAACAGTTGCACAATCTAAGGCTTTAAAAAATATTTTTTTCCTGGATCTTTAAATGAAATAGAGACCTTGTTGGAAAGTGATTCTGACCTTAAGGGATCCAGTGACTGACTGAGTGGTCTTGGGCAGATTATTAGCATACTCAAAAATTGCATTCAATTTATTTATTCTACCAATATACTTACTAGCATATGTATAAATAACATATATGCTGCTTTATAACATTTTACAAGATATGTATGTAGGTGAAATAGACAGAAAGATGCATGAAGATGTTCCCCATAGGATTGTTTGTAATAACAAAAGATTGAAAATAAATCAAGTGCCCACTGATAAGTAGACTGGTTGAATAAACAATACCATAAAATAAAATATTTGGAGCAGTTTTTTTGTTTGTTTTTTTGAGATAGCATCTCACTATGTAGTTCAGGCTGGTCCTGAACTCACTATGTAACACAGGGTGGCCTTGAACTTGGATCAATCCTTCTACGTTAGCCTCCCAAGTGCTGGGATTACAGGGGTGCACCACCACATCCAGCCTAGAGCAATTTTTTAAAATGCTACTTTATAACATTTTACAAGATATAAATGTAGGTGAAATAGAAAGATAGACAGATGACATACCAGATAGAAGATAAATAGATGATTGATAGATAGATGATAGATAGATACATAGATGATAGACAGATGATAGATGATAGTTACATAGATAGATACATAAATAGATAGATAAATACATACATACATAGATGATAGATGATAGATTGATGATGGATGATAGATATAGATAGATACATAGATAGATAGATGATAGATAGATAGGTTTTATATGTTTCCATATAGAATATTCATTGCAGAAAATGAACTAAAACATTTGTCTTCCTGGAAAAGTGAACTGAGTGTGGCTGAGAAAGGGAATAAAGTGGAAATGTACTGTTTATACTGTACCTTCTACTATCTTTTGAACTTTGTTCTCTTTGCATGTATTGCCCATTCAGTTAAAAATAAATAAAAATGTATAACTTTAATTATTGAAAAAACTGATAGTGTAAGATTGCTTAGTTGTTTTTCTCAGTGTGTTTGCTTTTGTTTGTTTGCTTGTCAAGTTTTCTAACAAATTTAAAAGTTTGGAGTAGCTAATTATATTCATACTTTCAAATGAAAATTAAAGGCCTGAAAACCAGCTTAAGAGTGATTTTAATGTTTTGGACCAAAATTGTCAGCTTGATAGATGGAACATAATTACAAAAGAAGTTGATTGTATAGCAAACCACAACGTAATATTGGTTATAGCAATTATTCTTAGTATAACTGGGAAAGAGAATGTATTAAAATGTGGCTGCTTGGGCAAAGTGGATGAAGGCTTTATCCAAACATATACGCTTTTATGCATGACACATGCACATATACATACATGTGAGAGTCTGAAATTCTTACCACCCAGCCATTAAGAATCATTGTTCTATAGTATGTGTGAAATTTGAATGTTATTTGAAAGCTAATTATAAATATTAATTAAATGATTCTATAGTTTAGCTACACAAAATAAAAGCCTTATTCAGTGATTTACATTTGGCGTTCCATTATTTTTTTCCCAAAAAACATTTAAGAACATTTCTTTTTTGTGCTTCTGCGTCTTGGCTCTAATAGCTGGTGGGAGGCATCACCTTCGAAAAGCTGTCAGTCACAACTCAATCCTAGAAGGCTGTAGGGAGACAAATGTGGAACGGGAGGAAAGACTGCCTAGATAAGCAGTAGCTGGACTTCTGACTAGTACATCAGTAATCGTAGGGCAGGAACGGGAAAGAGTCCTTGGTGACATTTTATGTTCATGTATTTGTAACAGAAAGGGAAAAAATAGAACTGACTGAGATCACTTATGCTTCAAAGAGTAAGCATAATTTCCCTCCAGAGCAGACAGCTTTTTATTTAGCAAAACACCTTGACAGGCCACTTGGGTTTCAATGTCGAGGTGCCCAGGGTCTCCTCTGTTAAGAACAGAGGAGCAAAGGCTTGTCTGAGTTACTCTACATTTAAAAAATCAAAGGGAAGGGAAAGATTGGGAGCAGCCTCCTGTAGAAGTCTTGACCGAAATAAATGCAGACTAAACCTGGATGACAGATAAAAGGGGGGGAAGTCTGCTCAAAAGACAAGAGGCACGGAATTCTTAATGTGTTCTATTATTCTTTTTAATTCAAACATATACAAAGAAAAAAGAGTCTCAATAAACTTCGTCGAACCCATTGCACAGATGAAGCAAATTATCAATTTTCTGTTCCTCTAGTTTCATTTGTTTCTTTCTCCACTATTCTGTGTCATTGTTCTTGCGCTAAGTTACATTGGCTCTGTAAAAACCTCAGAACGGTATCGCTAACAGATAGGGAATACAACCTCCAGCCATCGTTGTGGACTGTCGGTTGTTTTCGCCCCTTCATCACCATGGTGGTCCCTATATTGCACATGCGCTCTCAGGAAAGCCAGGGCTCCCGAGAACAGCTCCACACCATTTCATGTATTTTTAAGCCCAACTCCTAGCACTGAAGATGTTATTAAAAAACAAAAACTTTAAAAAGGAAAGATAATTTTTTTTAATTAAATAAATTTGCACTTAAGGAATTTCACATGTGATTTCTTTAATACTCATTAAAGTCAATTTAATGAGGTTCTTTCTCCAAGATAACACTTTCTAAAAGAATTGATGCTTAATCCAGTCATCCCATCTGCCCACAATTCTTCTGTCTCCACTTGAATTATGGACAATGATAACCTCAACACTCCTGTGATCTTATATCCAATTTTTCCAGCAATTTACGTTTGGGGAGCCTAGAATTTGAATTATACGTAGTATTGATATATTGGCACATGATCTAGATTCTATTGTATTCCTTAATCATTCACTTCTAATATTGAAAGTCAGCATTTTTCAGTATTAAGCAAAATGTTACAGGTCTCATTGTCACCACTGTAAACATTTACTGTGATGGAAGTATGACCTGTGTAAGAAAAAATATATTTAAAAAACCACAGAGAAGAAAAATATCTAATCTCAAATGTGTAGCAGTTACATATTTACCAAATAATGCACTCAAATAGATGTTTGAAGAGTGCTTTATATATTAAAAATTGCTTTATGTTTAAACACACACACACACATACACACATACACACAACCTTGGTACTGTTACTAACCCAACACTACTGCATCTAGTTTTGGAGGTCAGTTAGTGATGATTATTCCAGCAAGGCTCTTCCTTGACAGTTCATCAGGAGCCAAACAAGTTTCATGGTGCATCTGCATGATGCATGTCTTAAAGCTTGTTAGCTAAATAAAAATCCTCTGTATTTCTTCCCATTTGTGTTATTTCCCAGTGTCATTTCCTGGAAGAATTTTCCATTTTTTCAATTTGGCTGTCTATATTTTTATAATGGTATTTGGTTTCCTCTATTGCCAGTATTTCCCATAAATATGTAGAAATGGAGACGATTCAATTCACGGTCAGGTGTCTTAAGGTTTTTCAATTAAGTTTATTTTCCAATTGATGAATAAAACATAAAAATTATAGATAGTAATAGGGTACCAGGCAATGTTTAAATGTTTGTATCCATTGAGCAATACTTAAATCCTGTTAAAGATACCTAGTAAGGATGGTAAAATTCTTTACAGCCAAGTTTTTAGGTAAAGCTGGCATAGCCACATCCTTGAATAACTCACACTTATGCGAGAAAAAAAGGTCCAGATGCTCAGAGACCCCAAAAGAAGCACTATGCATGTGAAGAAGTACCAGCAGAATATAGTCATGGGGTGGGAATTTGAAACAGCCACCTTTTTCTTTGTTTATGCTACACAAAGGGACCCTTTGATAGGTCTGCAGAAATATAAGAGAATAGAAAAAGCTAACAACTGTGTAAAATATATATTATACTTGCCAATAATATTTCACTTCAGTCACCAACAGAAAAAAAAATTGCCCCTTCTGCTCTCCATCTCTTTGACCACCAGTAAAAACCAATATAAAAAGTTTTCATGCATATTTCAATGCTCTACATGCACTAAAGCAAAAATCAGCCTTTGAAGACCCCATCTGGGAAGTAGTTTGATTCTGGAATTTTGTTTTGCATGAATATGTAGATCACAAATGGGTTTCTTTAATTACCACCTGTATTACATTTTTAATGGTTACATAAAAATCATCATATTTAAAATTACACAAAGCTATTGTATCTATTTAGGTAAATAAACCTGGTCTCTAAATCTAACAGCCTTACCTAATATTTGCAATTAATTTAAAAATGCACATTTATGCATCTCATATTATTTTTATGAAATATTTCATCAAAAGAAAGACAAAACCGAGGACATACCAGTCTGCTGGCAGTGACAGATACTAGATATTAGAGGCATATAGAAAATCTCTTTCATTGCAAACCCTCTGAATGACATCCAAATAAAGATAAATATCAGATGGATCTGAATTTTTTAAAAGGTCTGAAACCCATTAAGTGAACAGAAATGTTTTCTTCAGTAGATAAGAGAGAGAGAAAGGGAGAGACAGAGAAAGAGAGACAGAGATAGAGACAGAGAAAGAGAGACAGAGATAGAGACAGAGAAACAGAGACAGAGAGATGGAGAGACAGAGAGAGGACTATGGCACAATACTGTTAAAGAATAATCTGATAAGACAGGTTGGAAATTCCTGGGCTCAGTATTTTATTAGAAAAAAATTACTTCTGCCTACTTAAAAGAAATAATAATTAGGAAGTCTCTCCAACAACAGACTATAGCTAAACAATCCTCAATTGTTCATAGTTATAAAGAACAGCTCAAATATGACATGTTATATAAAGATTGTTTACCACTACAGTAAGCCTATTGTTCATTTATAGTTAAGATTTATCCTGGTAAACCTAAACCTAGTTACCTCATCCGTGTGGGGGGAGGAATGGCCAAAAAATCTACTTTATATTGTATGTGTTATATTGATATATATTTTATAATTTTAAAAATTCTTTCTATTGAAGTATAACATCAAAATAATACCCATGTCATAAATGTAGAGTTTAACAAATTTTCCCAAAGTAAAAAAAAAAAAAAAATTACCATTAACTTTAACTCAGGTCAAACAATATAATAAGAACTAGAACCCCACCCTGCCTCCTAATGCCCTCCCCAATTTCTGTTACCACAATTCTGACTTTCAATCACCATGGATTATTAGGTTTTCTCATATTTTAGAACTGTATATAAACTGAACATCACAGGGTGTACTCTTCTGCTTCTGATTTCATTCAATGCTTGTAGCTGTAGTGCACTCATATGCTTTGGAATGGTGTTTATGACACTTTACCCACCCGCTCTGTGGTTGACAGTACCTGGGTAGTTTTATCATTGTGCCATTATAAATAGTGTTGCCATGAACATTCCACGTATGTCTTTTGGTACAATTATCTATACATATCCTTTGGCTGTGTGCCTAGGACTGGAATTATTTGTGCCAGATATTCTGCTTTACTAGGTACTGACCCAGAATTCTCCAAACTGGTCATGCCACATTACACCATTGCCATCGGTGTATCGTAGCTGCATAGATGTATTGAAGCCTTGTTAAAACGTGATGTCAGGTGTGAGCTTTCTATTTTTGTTTGTTTTCAAATTTAGCCACTCTGCTTAATGCACAATGGCATATCATTGGGCTTTAAACATCTGTGTGGCTTGGTGTAGGCAAAGACTTTATGAACAACACCCCAATTGCACAGGAACTGTCACAAAGAATTGATAATTGGGATCTACCTTATTAATGAAGTTTTGCACAGCAAGAGAAACCACCAACAGAATGAAGAGACAATGCACAGTGCAGGAAAAAATATTTTGCCAGCTGTTCCGCAGACAAAGGACTACTATGCAGAGTATACAAAGAACTCAAAAACATCAGAGCCCCCCCAAATTTAAAGACCCAATCCAAAAGTGAGCATCTGAGATGAATAACACTTCTGAGATGAAGTACAAACAGCAAATAAATATATGAAAAATGTACATCATTGGTCTTTTGAGAAATGCAAGTAAAACAATGCTGAGATTCCATCTTACCCCCAGCAAGAATGGCTATTATCAAGAAATCAACCAATAACAAATGCTGGCAGGCCTGTGAGGAAAAGAAACCCTCCACTACTGATGGGAGTCAAGACTGCTGCAAACTGTGCAAATCAGTGTGGACATTACTCAAAAAACTCGGACTGGAAGTTCCATTCAATCCAGCTATTTATCTTCTTGGTATCTTTCCAAAATAATTAAAAGCATCATACCACAGCAATGTATGAATACCTATGTTTATAGTGGTGCAGTATGTAATAGCTAAATCTTGGAAACAACCTAAATGCCCATCAACTGATGAATGGATAAAGATGTGGGGTTTTTCATCATATCACAGTGATGTATGTGCACCCATGTTCATAGCAGCACAATTTGTAATTGCTAAAATGTGGAAGCAACCCAAATGTCCATCCACTGAGGATTGGATAAGAAAATTGTGGTACTTTTATATAATGGAATATTATTCAGCTGTAAAGAAAGATAAACTCGAGGCTTTTATAGGCAAATGGTCACAACTAGAGACCATACTCATAAGTGAAATAAATCAAGCATGCATGTGCAAGCACCGCATTGTTTCTCTAGTGTAAAGCCTGAAAGAGTTAATTCAATCTAGGAGATATGATAGACATTGAGAATTGATAGGAAAGCACTCATAGGTAAAGGATAACTGGGATATGGGAAAAGAGAAGGGAAAGAAGGAGAAAGTTTGTATATATGTATATGCAGGATAGTTAACACGGGTGTTCTACTGTCCTGTATTTCCTTGCTGAAAGAAACTGTCAGTGAGGCATTGGTTGATTAGCTTTGTATGTCTATATGTGTTTTCATGAGAAACTACATTGAAGATATCAATATGTAATACAATAAGGATTGTTAATTCCCTACCACTCTGTTTGTAACTCTGTAATGTCTGTACTGATCCTATGCTATTTTGTAAAATGTTGTCGGTCTGTTAGTATTTTCCTCCTTTTATTTCTAAAATAAAAAAAAAAGGATGTGGGGTTTTTTTATACAGTGGAGTACTACTCTGACATAAAGAAGGATAAACTTGAGGCATTTCTTGCTGGATGGATGGACCTTGAGATCACACTCTTAAGTGAACTAAATTATATACACATGTATAAATACTACATTGTTTCTCTAGTGTGAGAAACCAAAAGTATAAACAAGGACCAAAATGTATAATAGGTATTGTGAAACAGAAAGAAAATGTTCAAATGGGAAGGGGAACTAGGGAAGGGTGAGGGGGAAGGGAAAAAGAAAAAAATGAGAAAAGGAGGGAAAAATGGAAATAAAGCTTTTGTAAATAAAGAGAAGAGAGGATGAAGAGTAGGTAGGGAAATGGAAAAAAAGATTCAAGTTATATCATGTGCAAGTATAAATTACCTGTGATGAATGTGATCATTATGTAGACTTAAAACATACTAATAAATTTAATTAATAAAAAATAATAATCTCTGTGTCTTGTATAGACCCTTTTGTGAAGTACCTATTCAAAGATTTTTCCCAATTTTCAGTTGTATTTTCATCTGTTTGCTTATTTTAGATTTTAGCCCTTTGTTGGATATAGTCACTGGAAACACCTACTTTTACTCTATGATTTATTTTTATAATGTCTTCCCTCAGCTCTGAGATTTTTAAATTTATATCATAATGCCACATGTATAACCAAGGGGCTTTTTTCCTGTTTTAAAAAGAGCAGATACAAAGAGGAAATATGGCCTAGGCATATTAAGACGACGAAAATAACAAGTTGTTAGGAGCTCAGTTAGGAGCTCACTGAATCTTAACATTTCTCAGTTTTGTCATCTCTTAGTTGGTAATGCATGTATTTTGTGCAAAGTTTCTTATACTGTTAAACTACCTCAAGCAGTAAAAAAATACAAAACATTTGGAAAGATTAATATGTTAATTTATAAGGTCAAAACCTTATAGAAATATACTAAGGCTGCTCTTTTAAATTTATGCACCTTGATATATCTTTGCATAGAACTACCTTTGTAAACTCTATACTAGCAGAAATTTCATTCAAATCTATTACTGAAACACTTCCCCTCAACATAAGATGATAAAAAGGACAAAGCTGAGGGAATAATCTGAACAAGTCACCCAATCTTCACATTCTTTCAGGAACAAATGGTATCTGGTGAGTATTTGATTAATCACACTGCCAACAACTTTGGATTCAAAGCAAAACATGCAAAAAAGATATGGTATCTTAATTTTTGTAGTTTTGCAGAAAGATATAATGTGATAGAGAGAGGAAAAAATTGACTGACATCTGGCCGTCTCAAGCTTAAATCTCAAGAATTTACTTCTGAGGAGATCTAAAAAAAAGGGCTTTACATATTTGAACAGAGAGTTTTTTATCTTAACGAGGGCTAATATTCATAGAACTTTGTGAAAATTGAAGATCATTAATTGATAATTCATTACAAAAGGTACAAGTCCAATTTTAAAACATGATAACAATTATATTAATCTAATATTTTAAAGAAAAATCAGAGCATTTCATTATGATTATGATCACATAAAGTTTTGAAATGATGAAGGAAATGTGATTATGGTTGTATTACCTTAATATTTAGGAACAGTTTTATAAAAGGAAAATTTGCAATGTTCATGTTCATTACCAAACATTTCAATGTCTTTAACTTATGGAACAATCATATAACAGATTGATTTAGCTAGAAAACCAAAGCACAAATCTAGAGAATGTTCATTCTTCTCACTTCAAAGAGCAGTCATTGAATTGGATTAACATATTTGCTATTTGTCTGAACTACTGTCTTTTAAACTCAATTTCAATTTAACTACTTAGTTCCAGATTTCTATAAGTTTCCTGAGTGTATTTACCAAACTGCATCCATTCCAAATCACAAATCACCCATATACAGTTTTACCCTTTTTAATAAAAAGTAGTAGTTCAAAGCAATAATAACAAAAATAGTATGTTACTGGAACAAAAATAAATTCATGGATCATTGGAACACAATTGTGGACACAGAAACATCCCCAGACACATTCAGCTACTTGATCTTCGACAAAGGGGTCAAAAGCACATGTTGTAGAAAAGATAGCCTATTCAACAAGGGGTACTGGGAAAACTGGACAATTGTTTGCAGAAGACTGAAACTAGACCCATATCTATCTCTGTGTGCTTAATTAAAATCAAATGGATCAAAGATCTAAACATTAAAAAAGAAACATTGAACCTACTGGAAGATAAAATAGGTAAAACATTTGAAGTCATAAGTATAGGAAACGATTTTCCAAGCAGAGAAATTGCATAAGATATGAGCAAGAATCAACAAATTGGGTTATAGCAAGGTAAAAAGCTTCTGTACAGCAAAAGAAGCAATTACTAAAGTGAAGAGACAATATACAGAATAGGAAAAAAAATTTTGCCAGCTATTCCTCAGAGGACTAATATCTAGAACATACAAATAATTCAAAAACATGACAGCATCTAAAATAAAAGACCCAGTGAAGAAATGTGCGAGTGAAATGAACAGACACTTCACAGAGAAAGAAGTATAAATGGCCAACAAATATGAAAAATTATTCAACATCTCTGACCACTAAAGAAATGCAAATTAAAACAATGCTAAGATTCTGTCTTACTCCAGAAAGAATATAATCATCAATAAATCAAAAAATAACAAATGCTAGAAAGTCTGTGGTTTAAAAAATGAACACTTCTATATTGTTAATGGGAATGTAAATTAGTACAACCATTATGGAAATTAGTATGGCAATTTCTCAAAGACTTAAAATTAGAAATTCCATATGACCCAGCTATTCCCTTTCTAGGTATCTTCTCCAAGGATTTAAGACATCATACTACAACAATACATGCATACCAATGTTTATAGCAGCACAATTCATAATAGCTGAACCCTGGAAGTAGCCCATATAGCCATCAATGGTTGACCGCAAAAAGAAATTATGGTACCTATATATAATGGAATACTACTCTGTTTTAAAAAAGGACACATTTGAGACATTTGTAGAAAATGGATGCATCTGAAAAATATAATGTTGGGTAAAATAAACTAGACATACAAGTTTAAATACCATATGTTTTCTCTCGTTCAAGAAAGGTGAAGTACAAACAAAGAGAATAATAAAACATGGATAGAAGAAAAGAGGATGTGATCTCTTGTAAATGGGAAGGGGTCCAGGAGCCCAAAGGCGAGGAGTGAGAGGGAGATGGAGGAGAAATAAGTAGAATAAGGGTATGACATGTACAGGAACCTAATAACATCAATAGATGTATACATTATATGCCATAAACATGAACTAAAATTAATAACATCAGCAATAATGAAACTGGGTAAAGGAGAATTAGAGGAGGAGGGAGGGGTGTGGGAGGGAAAAGAAAGGGATTTTAACAAAAGAAACAAGATGTATTATGTACCCATTCCCAACATGTACTAATAAAAAAATTAGTAAAAAGTTGTCATTCAACTCAGACAATTTGTTTCCCATGAAAAATAATTTTGAAAATTTGTATCATAAATTTGTCATATTTCTATACCACCAAGCATTCTCCAAGGAGAAGAGACTAACTGTACCAAGGCTACATCACTATTCACAATTATTTTGTTTCTCTTCCTATAGGAGGATTATATCTCCATCCCTCATTTTGGAACTGCTTGGTTGAACCCAATGATTTCTTGTGACTTAATCAGGAAAATAAAACTTAAAGGAAAATAACATGTGTCATTCGTGGGCTGGATCTGTGGAAGCATGCCCTCTTCTCTCTGCCCTGAGATTGTGCAGAAAAGGTGCATGTTGTGTCAAAGCCTCCTTTTGCCTGGGTCCCTGTGTGACTCTTAAGCTGTCCTCCACTAAACATGTTATCTGAGTAACTTCACCCATTCTGACTGATAGAACCCACATTCTATAGGCTGAATTTTTGGAGGTCCCAAACCTCGTGCAGTGCCAACCCTCAAGATGATAGTATTAGGAAGTGAGACCTTTGGATAGTGATTAGGTCATAAAGGTTGAGCTTTCATGAATAGGATCATATTGTTCTAAGAGTCTTGGAGAATTTCCTTCCTGAGAACATAGGGAGAGATGGCTGTGTATGAGCCAGGAACTAGAAAGAAGCCTGGCACCAGACACAAGACCTGCCACCGCCTTGATGTCAAACCTTCCAGCCTTACAGCTACAAAAGAGATATTGTTTATTGCTCATGTCATCTGTCTGTGGTATTCTAGGATAGCAACATAAATGGACTAAAGTATCACTAACCAAAAAAAACCACAGTACAAAATTATGCTCTATAAAAGTCAGCTTGTAATGGAGATATCTGAAAATACGAAAATGTAAGGTTCTATAAGATTTCATCCATGACTAATAAAGTTTTGTTTATTCTATTCTCAATTTTTCTTGGTTTTTTTGAGACAGGGTTTCACTGTGCAGTTCAGGCTGGCGTTGAACTCACTTTGCAGCCCAGGTTGACCTTGAACTCACAGCGATCCTTCTGCCTCAGCCTCCCAAATGCTGGGATTCCTAATGTGCACTACCATGCCCAGCTTATTCTCATAATAATTATTAACTTTCCAATAACAAATATTCTACCTTTTACTGGTGTAAAAATTTTGAGAAAAATTTTTATAAAATGAAAAACTTAGAAAACATCTCTCACACTACCTAAAGTATTTTTAAAATTGACTAGAGATCCTTGAAACTTTAAAAATAAATTTCTTAGGAGTAGTGGTAAGATACTAATGATGAAAAAGCTTAATATTTAGTATACAACATAAATACTGAGGCATTCTACGATTAGAGCAGATAATCATTCTAACAATGAAAAGCAGCCATTTACTAAAAACAGGGAAAGTGTATCGTTCTAGTGCAATCTAGGCCATATACACACCAAAACAAACTATAGAATTGATACAATTTGCTTTGGAGAATTATAAATGAAACATAAACCATTCTTTTGAAAGTGCTTTTTACTTTAAAATTACCATGATCAACAGCAATCCACTGCATACAAATGACTCACCAGAACAATAATAACTCAGGCATTATTACATTGCAGGAAACGGCTTTGTCAGTAACTACAGCTCAGAGTAGATTATGATTATTCAGAGGAAATTACTTTTTTATTTTAAAGATAAAAGGAGGGAAACATTAACAGACATACAACATTTTACAACATATCACAAGCACAGTACAGACAATACAAACAAAGAGTTACAGAGTTACAAACAAAGTACAGAGTTACAAACAAAGTGGTAGGGAATTAGCAATGGTTGTTGTATTACATATTGATATCTTTAAGGTGGCTTCTCATGAAAACAGATATAGACGTGCAATACTGGTCAACCAAAGACTCATTGACAGTTTCTTTCAGCATAGAAATAGAAGACAGAAGAACAACCATGTTAACTATCAT
>NW_004955449.1:17018137-17043452 GCF_000276665.1 Chinchilla lanigera | reverse complement strand
GGTTGCACTGGTGTGGCAATCTCGGTCCGTGGACTTATGTCCCCAGGTAATTTAGGGTACAGGCATAATTCAGACCCAAACTCCAGGATCTGCAGTTTGTGAACCACCTGAATCTATGTCTCCAGTCAGATCAGGATACATACTGCAACCAGATGCAGCCCAGATGGGTATCGGTCACAGACTTTCCCAGCCTTTGACTGACTAGGGGGTCTGGGCAAAGGCAAAGCTCAGACTCGAACCACAGGTCAGCGCCTTTTGGAGCACTCGTTCACTCAGCGCAGGGTATGCAGAGTTGAGAGTTTGTTCACCCCGCCCACAGCCAGAGAAGACCCTGGGGCTTCTGAGTGAAAACTGCTTCTCTGCCTCGGTAGCAGGGAGGCCAGGACTCTGTCTGTAATGGCGGCAGGGTCCTGGTGTGCGTGCTCTGCCCTCAGGGAGTAGCTGGGAAATACCTGTCTCTCTCCGCACGTTTCAGCTGGGAACCATGGCGGTGTGGGTGAGCACAGACTCGAGCCCAGGAGCCCAGCTGCTCCCGGAACACTGTCTCTCTTGGTGCAGGTCGAGCGGGGCTGAGAGTCTGTTCACCTCGCCCACCGCCAGAGAAGTTCCTGTGGCTTCTGAGTGAAAACTGCCTCTCTGCCTCGGGAGCAGAGAGGCCAGGACCTATTTTACTTATTTTTTAAAAGTTAATTCTGTACTGTTTTCTCATTTGACTTTTCCTTTGGTTAGGACTCAGCTGCAAACAAAAGAATCTTATTTGACTAACTTAGGAAAAGAATTTACTGAACCATATTAAATAATTACAAAATTGATGGTGTAATTGAAAAAATAGGCTTAAAACTAAACTTCTGAGGATAATAAAAGGTCACAAGTATGACAGAGAACTGTGAGAATCTGTAGCCAGTACAGTTTCTGCCACCACCGCCACACATCAAGCATGGCATTTGCTTTATGGTTGTATTACTGCTTTCGTGCTTCATGAAATTGATCACGCAACTCATGTCAAGCAAGTCAGCAACAGAAGCTCCATGCAGTATCTGTTTTCTCTGAATTAAAGCCTCATGGATATATATCCAATTGGTCCAACCACATCCTGTGCTTAGTTGTGTCCCAGCAAAGAAAGGATAGGAGAATCTGAGTTCTGACTTTCATATCAGAGGCTGGACTCGTAATACTGAAATTTCTCTCATACATTCAAAGACATGGCAATCACATATAGAACCAAGTCCATGAGTTCAGCAAACTAAATTTCCTAAATTTTCCTGCTTACTTAATGAATTATCTAAACTAAGAGCTCTATAGATTATGAAACTGGAAAATGTAACCCAGATGCAGGAATTCCATCAAAATCCAAAAGTAAAAAGCATATATTCTGAAGCCAGATTTTCCCAGCTTAAATTTCAGCTTAAGGTCTTAGTAGTTGTATAATTCAAGCAAATTTGTTTCTTTAGTGACCTCATGTATAAGATGCAGATAGTTAAATGCCTACTTCATAGGATTTTCTTGGGCATCAAATAAACAAACACTGCCAGACAAAAAATTAACTGTTTGTGTTTTAGTGATTTTTTTCAGTCTTCTTCCCCAAGGTATTCTTTGTCCTGCTGGAAATTTTTTCCATTTACTTTTACCCTTAACTTCTGCCCTTAGCCAGTTTTCAGTCTAAGCTGTCAGCTTCTGTTCTATTTCACAACTCTGCACCTTAGACATTTGCTTCTGATGCGGAACTTTGTTAAATGCTATCTGAAATGATTTGTAAACTGTGGCTTGATTGCACACTAGCAGTACAGAGCAGCAGTACATAGGTAAAAATTATCTCCAAGAAGATATTGAAGAGACTGAGTGTGACATTCTGCCCAACATAATGAGCTACATATAATACTTACTTACTAACCATTTCGTACTTGCTTAGCCTTGTACTAAATACTTCAAGTACATTATATCATTTATATTTTGCAGTAAGATCTTGAGGTTGTATGAGAAGTGAGCATTATAACCCTCATAGATTTCAAGAAAATGAAGCTCAGGAAATTTGACTTCCATGGTACTGGTATCCTATTACTGCTATAACAAATACCATTAACTTGGTGACTAGAAGTCAGAAGTCTCAAATGGGTCACACTGGGCTAAGAGCAAGGTGTTAATAGGGCTGCGTTCCTCCTGTAGGCCCTTGGGAAGCATCACTGCCTTGCATTTTCTGGCTTCTGGAGACATTCATATTCCTTCACTCAAGACACTCTTCTTCCATTTTCTCAGCCAGTCACGGTGAGCCAAGCTCATCTCACTCTGCTATTTTTTTTTATATCCCCCTGCCACTGTTCTGGACCCTAATGATTACACTGGACTCACTGGGGTAACTTCTCTATCAAGGCCAGCTGATTTGCTACTTTAGCTGTAACCTTCATGCCTCTGCCACTTAAAGTAACATATTCACAATTCCAGGCATTAGGACATGGACATCTTTAGAAGAAGCCAGTATTCTGCTCCTGATAGTTTCTTAAATTTGTTATTGCTTGGCTTTAACAGTATAGATAAATTTCTATCACTTTTGTTCTAGTCATTGCAATTTCCAGCACTTAAATTTATTATACCCTGGGCCGCTTGAAACTCTGTAATGAAATCTGGTTCTATTTGGCCATGATACTGAAATGCCCTGAGTAGTTCTCTTGAAAACAGTGGAATTAGTCTTGCTGATGGTTCTGTATTCTCATGACTCAGTGTCTCAGGAGACTTGTATATTCATATGAGCCCTATCACTTTCCAATTCTACTTAGTTCAGATCTTCAGTCACTCCACTTATCTCACCAGTACCCTGGCCTAAAGATATTCATTCTCACAATAAATACACAGCAGGAAATATCAGGTCATTCATGCAAATATCAAGTCTTGCTTACCTCTGTACTTCCTTAGCAGTCACTGTAGCACTTTCCACAAGAGTGGGTACTCAAAAGAGTTTATTAAATGAATAAATATCTTCTTAAAATAATCAAATTATATTTAATAGTTCCTTAGTATCTTTGTTCATGGTATATGTAATATGTCTAATTTTATGTTTATTCTTAACTGTATCTTTTAGGTGAAAATTTAAATAATAATTTCCATAATTCATTATTTAAATTCTTAGTTTTCTTGTGCAACAAAACACTAGATAGTCCATAACAGACAAATCTGCAGAACCATCATCCTTGGATTTAAGCCTAAATGAAAATGAGATAATCACGAAGAGTGGGCAGATAAAGGTAAGTACTCTGCTTTTGCCAAAAGATGCACATTTTAATTTCCAAAATTATTAAAAGTTTATGGTCTTGGAAAACTACTTATTCAAAACTACATTATCTAGTTTCATGTAAATCACAATATATTGGAAATGTCATTTAAATGACAGTATAGAGATTTTTTTAAGGAAATTTAAAGCCCAACTGAATCTCTAACAAACACCTTTTAGAAATATGATCACACCCAACATAATACAGTTGTAACATATAAACAATAGAAAAGAGTGTGTCAGATCATTAACCATTGTTTTTTTCTTGCTTGCAAGATGAGTAACATTGGAAATCATTGAAACTAGATGATGGGTAAATAGGATTTATTAAACTGGTCTCTTTTGTATATGTTTACAATTTTTATATTAAAAAGCTTAAACAAAAAGAAAAGAAAATAATAGACTGCAAGGAATGAAATGTATGGTCTCAGAAGGTAAACAGTAAGTGTCAGTGATAGTTCATTGATTCTCATCCGAATCAGTAGGCAAATTTTTATGTACTTAGCTTGCAGCACATTTATCTTTTGCAAAAGAATTGGTATGTAACAATAGAAAATATTAATTTTGTAAACCAAAGGGGGATTCATGCTGATATGACTCAACAAACATTCTCGTAGTATCATACTGCTCTGATAACATATTTTCAAGATAGGTAATTGGCCAATTTCCATTATCATAGGACATTTATCATATTCAAAGGTAAAAGCAAAGACTATGGTAAAAGGGTGAGAAGATCCCAGGGTTTAAAAAGTTGGAAAGAGTTAGGAAGTTCACAGAAGGTGTAAACTGTGAAACAGGTAGGAAAATCATGACCCATATGGACACAGGATTTGAGGGTGGCGAATGAAACACAAAAGACCCTAAGACGTCAGTGTTAGTAACTGTGCCTCTACCCACATTCCAGCACCTGGTAACTGCTTTCCTACCTGCTCTTACTGCAAACGGGCAGAAATCCATCCTCACCACTGCGTTACTCTAACTGGGAACATCAGATGATTTTGAAAGTAGGGTAAGTGCCTCAGAGCACAGACCTTCTAGCTAGATGATTTTCCTGACTTGTGAGACAGAGACAACAGCTACACTCACCTATTATTATTATATAATTGAATAATAATTATTATGCAGCTTAGTTAAATGATAATGGGATTTTTATCAGTCTCTAGATTACATTTAAAAATTCAAAGAAGAAAATAACTAATTTATAACCACATGTAATTTAAATTTTACTCATAACTTCTAATGATTTTAAATCTATGCCAAAGTAAAGCTGGGGCATAAAAGCTGTTTACTTCATCTTTATTTTTTTATATTTAAAATAGGTGTGATTTAAAAGAATAATTATAAAAGTGGAATGTTTTTTTCAATAACAGCACTATTTTCTCAAATGCTCTCTCTCTTTCTCTCCAGGGCCTTTGCACTGAGCTATATCCCTACCCACCTGCCTATTTTTAGTTTTTATTTTTTTGAGACAAGTTCTCACTAAGCTACCAGGTTGCCCAGGCTGAGCTTAAACTTGTGGTCCTCCTGCCTCAGCTCCCAGAGTGCTGGAATTACAGGGATACATTACCACTATCTCTTTATTTTTTAAAACTTCAATATAAAATAGACTGATTTTTATAAAGTGAATTTTTTTTCTACCAATTCATTTGTGCCACAATTAAATGTAGCTTAAGGGTGACACGATGGCCTAGTGAAGAAGGAAGTCACCTGCTTCCCACAGTTTTAGCCTTAGAACAGTGAAATGTTTATCAGTGAAGAAAAAGGGGGAAAGGAATCAGCCATTCAGGTGAGAAATAAAGGGTAACAGTGATGGTACAATATGATAGAAACATCCCTAGAGAACTTATCTGGCAAGATATGTCCTAAATCCATTTTGCCTAGAAGTACAGGATTCATGACAGTGAATTAAAAATATTTTCTTAATGTAAAAAATTGACAACATGATGCCAGCTTAAGTCTTTATTCCTCTCTTCTCTGGCTGTTCTTAAGGAGAACCATTTTGGATCAAATATCTTTTAATGAAAACTACATCTGGTCTGAGAAACAGCTGCCAACTCCCAGCCTGTTGTGAATTACAAGAACTAAATTTGAAATCATCTTAAAATCCAAGTGTAGAATGGAAAGTTGCCAAATGCTTCTTCCAGTAATAGCACCGGCTATTTTCTCAAGCTCATTGATTACCATGGGCTCGTCTGCATGTTTGACCCAAGTTCATTCCAGTCTACCCCTGAACATCTCTGAGATTTCACTCCAACATGTGAGTCTGATATTGTAAAAAGTCAGTCAGCCTCCTTAAAAAGCGAGGTAGGGAAAAGAGCCAATGATGATAATGTCTCAGAATCTCAAACAACTGAAAAAAATCTGTCTTCTTGGTCTGTGTTTAACTATGGCGCCAATTCTGAATAATCCTTCATTTAAAAGAACTGCATTTCCATAGTAAGTCTTACTAGTACTTCCCTCGCTGGCATCTCAAAATTGCATTTTTGTCCTTGTCTCCATCCTCTGCTTCCCGTCTTGCTACTTCACCAACTCTTCTCTTCTGCTTCTTTTTTATTTTCTGATTTATTTTTTATTACTCACTCTCCTTTCTTGTTTCTTTTGGTTGCATGCCCTCCCATAGATAGATGATTGTCTACTGTTTTATTCAGTGATTGATAAACAACGAACAAGGATACTTATTGAGAGTCTATTATTTGCCACAGAATCCACTAAGGCTTAAATCCCAGCCTAAGTGCTCAACTACTGAAGAAACTAGGGTTTGAGCTCACAGCTCTTGAATCTGAGGCAGCAATCCCTTATTACTCCACTCCTAGATTTCTCTTTATAAAATGATTATAGGGGTATAGATAGGTACTCCCTGTATGGACATACACAAGTCCATAAGAAATCCTCTAATTTATACTCACAAAACTGAATTTTGAAAATGGATAAAAGCCTCCCAAATAACAGGACAAACTGATATCACATACACTTTTTGCCATCTACTGCATGAAGAAGACACACCATAACCTATGTAGTATTCTTGTCCAAAATAGTTCACTTGCATTTAATAATGAAGAAACAATCAGACTAATCTGATTTTGACATTCAACATGAGAACAGACCACACAAAATGGACTTTTCAAAAATGTCAACATCATCAAGACAAAAAGTAGAAAGGTTAGCAGATTATTCTAAATCGGAGATTAGCAAATTATAGATAAAATTATGGAATAAATCCTGCGGCTGTCTATTTCTATACATCTCACAAGCTAAAAATGCTTTTTTTTATTGCTGGGAGAAAAAGTAAAAAAAAGGATATTATTTTGTGAATCATGAATTTGATATGAAATTCAAATCCTAGACTCCATAAATAAAGTTTTATTGCACACAGTAACACCCACTCATTTACATGCTGTCTGTAGATTCTTTTGCTCTACAATAGCAGAGCTGAGTAGTTGCAACAAGACCATATGTGGCCCACAAAGACTAAAATATTTACTTCCTATCCGAGCCTTTACAGAAAAAGTTTGCCAACCCCTTCCCAGTTTAAAGGAGATGGAAAAAACATGATCCTTGATTTATTCAACAATATGGGAAAGAAAGAATAGTATGTAGATAACAGAAAATTTTAATATGGGCTCCATATTTGATTAGAGGCGTTCTATCAATGTTAATTTTTTGGGAATTATTCTTGTGTAGGATTTAGTTTGCTCTCAGGAAATGTTAGGGGTGCAGGTTTATAATGTCTGCAATACATTTTCAAATGCTCCAGCAAAAAATTGTGGGCTCCTGTATATCAGTGGAAAGAGAAAGCAGTGTGACAAGATGTTAATGATTAGTGTGTGTACGTTAAGGATATCTAGTTTTCTTTGTCCTATTTTTTCACTTCTTTTTGTTATTTTAAAGAAAATAGTGAAAGAAAGAAAGAAAGAAAGAAAGAAAGAAAGAAAGAAAGAAAGAAAGAAAGAAAGAAAAGAACAGTAGCAGCATACCAACACTGCAAACATAAACAAAACAAAGCAAGAACATTCCTATCATTTTGTTTTGAAACTCTGTATCACTTTTTTCACTTCCTGAAGTTAACATTTTTCCAAAAGAAAGTTGGGAAATAAAAAAATTAAAGGATATAATACTTTTTAAAATGTCCATTTTCTTTTGATTTTGCAAGGTCATTATAAATATGCAATAATTTCCAAAAATTCATATGCTTATTCTCTTCCTTAAGAAGAGGTTGATAGTAAAATGGATTTTCCTAGCTCATCTGAGGAACCTAGGGCCTATCTTTAATTTTTGTCTTGCTCCGAACACAACAAATCCAAACTTCAACATATATCCAGAAACTGATTATTTTCCCCGCCACCACCCAGGCAGGTCGGTAGGTTGAACTAGCATCTGGTATCCTAAAATGGGTGATCTCTGTCCTCCTTCAGTTACAATATCTGGACTTTGTGAGCTTGAATAAAGGTACCAAACTACTCCTTCCTCTTTGAATAATAGCACCCTCTCTTATGAGTGTGTGTGGGCCAAAGAGTCTCACATCCTCCTTTGCCCACCTCACTTTCAAACCTCCGAGCTTGGCTTTCTCCTTCACCCCACTGGTTGCTTAGGGGCAGCAACTCCATCAATCTGTGTCTTACCCCAAACCTTAGATCCACTCCCATACCGCAGACAACTAGTGTCATAAATGAGTTTCTCGTGGCTCTAATCTTCACCACCACTACAGACACGAAGTCTAGAGAAGGGCAAACCCAACAGATAAAGGCCTCTCAGTGTTACATATTTGTATGAGATGCTTTATAAAAACATTATTTCATCTATTCATAAAAACCCTATGACACAAGCATTCTTGTACCCATAGGATATAACTACAATTCAGAATAGTAGGACTGGGATATAAACCTAGAGAAGCCACCTCTAAAATCTGTATGCTAGAAAGCTGCAAAACCTGGATTTTGTTGATTAAAAAAATTATATTTTTATTTGTTGGGTAGCTAAAAATTTATGCCAAAATTTATGCTGGCGATATCTTTTAGTCTTCATAGTTGCTTGGTCATATAATTAACTGTTATGTTCACACAACTAAAAACAAAATAGAAAAATGTTATTGCACATTTTCAAACTCAATGTTGAATTCTGAAAATTGTCTACTGACAAAATTATGTAATGCTGATAGAAGTGACACCCTCTAACCACTTAGAAAGTGATGGTCATTAACTTCAAGCATAGCTTCAATGATAATAAATCATTGTCTATCTTCAGAAATTATAATTCATTGAGTAAACAAATGAATGAATATCTGACCAGCCAAATATCTGCCTTTGAGAATAATTAGATTACACATAGGGAATTACAGCATATTTCATGTTAGCAAGAGGTTTGATAGCTACTTTCCTTTGAGCCAGGCGGGAAAATATGTTTCATGCATATGCAGCTGATTTTCTAGACAAACCTAATGAATTTGGGTTTATAGTAAACAAAACTTTTAATTTCATCATTTCCTTACCCATAATGTGGATAGAATTCTATACTTCCAAGGATCTTGGGTCCATATTTAATCTGCCACAGATAGTATGTTTGATAATTGGCCTTTGAAGAAATCAGTTAATCTACTTTGAGGAAAAGGTATATTATGTACACAATTGGAAAGTGTGCAACAGACTTTCCAAGTCCTCCCCCTAGAGTTGTAGGTACTACACGTGTAAAATGACCAAAGCAAGCATATGTCAACCAACACAATAAACCAGTCACCAAAACTGGAAATACTTGCTAACAGTAGAGTTTATTTTCAATAAAGTAAATTAATAAATTTTAAAATATGAATTATTCGTGTTTTGCTCTTTCCTGGTGGTTTTACTCTATCACTCTCTAGTAAAGGGACCACTAGCAGTACAAGCACTCCATTGTTCAATTTTCAAAATCATTTCTTTTAATATTTACACTTACAAAAAATTTATTATGTGACTGCCACTGTGCTGCTTTAAATATATTTCCTTAGTTGCCCATGCACAACCACTATCAGTAAAAAATTTTGTATTTATTTTGTAGATAATGAGACCACATATGTAAAGCCAATTCTTCTGGTGCAATAAGAAATTTATTTTGTTTGTTTGTTTGTTACGGTACTGGGGATGGAACCCGGGGGGGCTCTACCACTCAGCTACATCCACAGCACTTTTTTATACTGAGACAGCATCTCTGTAAATTGCTAAATTTCCCAGGCTGGGCTTAAACCTGAGATTAAAGGGATGTGCCAACCACACACACACCCCAAGGAGTTTTAAATGATACAAAATATCATATAGACTATATAAATTGCTACAGATATTTAATTACTATGTAAAGGTCCAGAGTTTGGATTTTGCGCTAGAAAAATAATACTAATACAAACACAAGTATAGATAGATAGATAGATGATAGATAGATAGACATTTTATATGTGTGATATTCTGTGTTCTTATATAAATCAGAAAACTATTGTGAATTTTATATTTTATATAGTCAATGGTTATCCCAGAATATGAGTCCATAATTGGTTGACACCTATAAAAAAGGTTTCCCATTCTTTTGCATTTCTCTACTAAAAAAAATACTGTGATGCCAGGTGTGGTGGCACACCCCTGTAGTCCCAGTACTTGGAAGGCTAAGGCAGGAGGACTGCTGCGAGCCTGGACTACATAGGGAGACACTGTCTCAAAAAATAAATAAATAAAATTTTTTAAAAATTTTGAAAAGTAAAAAAAACTGTGAAATACACTTGAGAATGTTTTTAGGATGAAGAAATTTAAATATGGCATTCATTTAATCAACAAATATTTTCATTTCTTCAACTCTATTTTATCAAGATGAATAAACGTTTCATCTATAATCCAAGTCTTTTCATAAATATTAAAATGTTCTGTAGTTTTTGGCATAACTCATTTCTCATCTCTCATCTCAACAAATCTAATTTTAATTTTTCAAATGTCCATTTGCTTGACCTGTATGGATTTATGTTTGATGCCATAGTGCCTTTAGTCCCTAGGTTTGAATCTTTTTGGTGGTTTTGAAACTTTTTATTTCCTTCTTAAAAACTAACTTGCCATTTAACAATTTTAAAAATTTAATGCATTGAGAACTGTAAGTGATTCCGTGATTAGCTAATGCTGCTTCTCAAACCCAACACTGAAAATTGCTGTTCTAATTACATTAACAGTCTGAAATATTTCATAAGATCATCCTGGTCATTCACTATTTTCCTTTTACTGAAAAAATACATTTTAAATTTTCCTTTGCTTGTTGCTATGTCTATGTTCTTTAATTTTCAAAGTTCTAAGATCTTGGATGCTCTACAGAGTGACAATCGACCTAAACTCCACAGATAATAAGTTCTTGCACTGATGCTCCATTGATGCTGTATTAAAAAATTGCTTATACAATATATTTAATTTTTTCTTCACTAGCCATCTGTTCATTTTAAGCTTTTCTAATTTACCTAATTCTGTAATTTTCTATAGTCTCTCTTTTTTATGATGTGTGGGGACAAGCTAATATATTTATAAATTATTATATCCAATTAAATAAGAGAATGAATACATTCATTTATTTTTTAATGTTGTACAAACCTTGCTTTTCTTTCTGGTTAACTAGTAATGATTTCCTTCTAAGAATAGCCAGTGAAGCCAGAACAGTAGTAAGAGCAGTCTATCTCTGTGTAGTCTAATAGGTGTTTGAAAAACCACAGGCCAAAATTTAGCAAAAGAAAAAGTTCTAGGTGGAGATACATTTTTTTTTCAATGACATAGGGCTCAAAGAAAACAAATCTGAGAGGATTTCTACGAGAAACTAATACTTTTTTGCCAAAATGAAAGTTTACACTCTTTGTAATCATCATGTCAGTATCACCCAACTTTTAGGAAGAAATTTTTGATCAGCTGATTATAATCAATTTTCTTTAATTGGTCCCACAATCCTCAAAGTCCGTTAGACTGCACAGGAGTCCTTTCTAGCCATTACTTTCATATACATCCTCAGGTGGTTCCAAATCTGACAGCGTGGTGACTAGACACTCAGTATTCACCAGCTTCCGTATTATTTATCATACTTGGTTCATTTCCGAGGACTAAAGGCCTGAGTCATTAAAAATTATATGCCCCATTTAAGCAAGTTTTCTGCATACTTTACTCTGGGAAAAATGCTGAATACATTTTTACCCATGTAAAGAGATGCCTTTTCCATGATTTATCAACATTTAAATGTGGTACAAAAAGGATGCCTCTCAGCCTCACATGTAAGCAGTGCATAGTCCTGAAATCAGCAAACTCAAAGGATAAAGGCGTTTCTGAACAAAGTCTCGCTCTACTCCCTTGGGTTTTTATTCTTGGAGAAAAACGTCCCAGAGAAACCTTTATTTTTCAGAGAGGCTGTGTCTTTTAACCTGTCTGTTCTTAAAGAAAAAAACCAGGATGTCTCTCCTTCAGGGTACCTTTAACCAACTGCTTATTCCAAATTAACAAATAATTTATACAGTACTTTATTATTTTAAAAGTATATTATGTTTTTTGAAACTAAAGTAGATGATTTCTAATATTGCTTAACTGAATGTTTATTTTTAATTTTTTTTCTGAGCTAAAATTATTTATTTAAGAGAAAATTTAAACTCTACCAATTGTACTCCTGCTCATGAAATAACACCTTGAATAAAAAAATACAATCTTTAACTCTTTTATTCCACACAAATCCTTTGAGACAAGTTATTATTATTATTCCCTTTTAACAGATGAGGAAGCCAAGATACACAAAACTGAAAAATATATCAAAGAGCACCCAGCTGTGCTAGTTTTAGTAAGCTGTGTTCGTAGCCTAAGCACTAAAGTTCGGGCCTCATCACTGTGCAATTTTTTATGCATTTATATTGCTCTATTTTGGAAACCTGTGGGGTTTTTTTCCTTCACTACATCAATACTCTCATGCTTTCTTATCTTTGGTCTTCAGAATAATCACCTTAATCTTGTTTTTCACCTGTCCTTTGTAACTATATTACATGTTCTTCGAGGGTAGGAATTTTTCTGTTAATAGAACAGCATTCAGCGTTGCTCCATTTTTAACCTGGGGCACATGCCAGCTGCAAACATAGATCCTGACACAACTCTGCTCTGCTTTCTCCAGTGCCCACCCCAACACGCAGCCCTCGACACAAACAGCTACTAAAGCTGTTCATATCACGGATTATATCCTGAAGCTTGTTAGTATGTATAATGTATTTATTCCAGTGCCAAACAAATTACCAGAAGATATCATGATGTGTATATATTAGAGAAACCTTCAAGTTAGAAGGGAGAAATTTGGCAAGGAAAATTGCTTATGAAAATTCCTCATCTGTCCCAAAAATAAATGTAAGAAAAACTCAACATTCTGTTCTTTAAAAATAATAACCCAAAGGGAACAGAGGTAATGAACAAGACAGCATGTCACAATGTACTCTACCTCTTGGTCTCAAGACATAACACCAAAGGTCTGCTCTCTCAATGAGGTGGAGAAGGAGGGTGTAACTATTAATATATGTAGTGCTTTTGTTAGATTGTTGTCTATGAACTTCAGCTCAACACAGATATAGTCCTACTTCTACCAAGGACTTTATCATCATACAGTACAATGTTCGGCCCTGGAAACTCACTTTCATCCAGCAAAGGAAACCCTAGCTTTGGCTCTGGCAGGCCACCCAATGCTTCAACACCTGTGTATGAAGCAGAGCCTTAGCTCTAAGGAGCTCATTTCTCCTTAGGAACCTTTTAGAAAAGCAGAGAAATTCATCACCATTGGCCTGACTGTTTTAGTTCAGATAAAAGTTTAATAATACTTAGCAATTGAAATATTTTTATGGTCAAGTTCTACTGCCCAATATAATACTTTTAGTGAATGTACTTGGAACTATGTATTTTAAAATAAAACGTTTGGCAAAATTTTACTTTCCTTCCTTCTTGGCAGCAGCAGTATGGATAATCGAGAATGGTGTCACTTGGGAAAGCCTACATAACATGTATCCTGCTTAAAATATACTTTAAAGGAATTTCAAGGAACTTATTAAAGGGCATGTGACAGAAAATCAAAGAGGAGATCATAGTACAAAAATATTCAGAATGCATGCATATACACACAGTAAAAGCAAGCTATGAACTATTTCTAAAGTTTCACATTGATATATATGTGCAGTTTCATTGTGTATTTTGTTGTCTATCAATCACTAGTAGACATAGATAAGAACAGTGTATTGAGTTCCTCATAGGTGGCACATACACACCTTCAAAATAATAATCCTTCAAGACAAACTGATAGGGTATGTAGGTGTTGTCCTCATTTATTGCAGATGAGACAGTTGACTACCTCGCAGTAATAATAAAGGAATTTAAATGCTATATTAACAAATATTTCAAAATAAAAAATCATATAATTTGTTTTCAGTGAAGGGGAAAGAAGATATTCATTGTTCAACTTTTAGTGTATAACACTTTATCTAGCTTTCCTTGTACCTGTTTCCATCAGAAATGTGCCAAGCACTAAGTAAGTATTTTGCATATATTTTCTAACTCAATCTTTTGAACAATTCATGAGGTATTTGTATTATTACCACCAGAGTGAACTGATGAAGGAAAAAGAGAAACTGAGAGATTGACATGGATGCCTAAGGTCACAAACTAGTGCATCAGAGCAAGATGTGGAGCCCAGAGCCCAAAGTCCATGCCATTTTATCCTTTTGTCTCTCAGGACACATCTTACATACCAGAAGTTTAAAGATACATATGCTAGGTCAGCCATCAGGAGATACATCTGGTATCAACTTTACCACTGGTTAGCTGGAGACCTTGAAGAACTCACCTAATATGTTGGGCCCTCATTTTCTTCTTGTGCACAGAAAAGGAGTTGCTCCTAGAGGTAGCTAGGATTATCAAGGAACAAACTGAGAGAGGACAGATTCTTAGTTAAGTCCATGTAACCTCCTTGTGTTTAAAGGATCTTCATAGCTCTGTGTCTTAATTCACTTTTTGAGAACACAGGTCATGTTTTCTAAATTATTATTCTGAATCCAGAGTGGACACTTGTGCTTCAAAGACTATAGAATCAAATGCAAACTTCTCTCACTAGTACAGAAGCCCCTTGGTAACATGTGTTTATGCAACACAATTTCTCTAATCCTCCAACTCAGCTTTTCCACTCCAGTTGCTGTCTGTCTCCTATACATATCTAGTTCACTCTCACTTCCTTGACTTCTACATAGGAATAACTTCTTCATCTCTTCCAAATCTGCTCCTTGGTCAATACACAACTCAAACCCATTGATTCCCCTTTGAGCTTTACTTGGTAAGTCCTAAAGACTCTTTCCAATTAAGCACTGTTTTTCACTTTCACATACTTTAAACCAAGATCAAAAGGAATAATTTATTTTTACCTAAATTGCCCATCTCTGCTTGCTATTTTTTCTCATGAACAGGAATTGAGAACTAAGACTATATGTTTTCCTCCACTTATACCTTCTTCTTCGCTCAACATAGTAATCTACTGTGCGCAAAGATGAATTCAATATATATAAACTTATCCATTGATTTATCAGGACAGCAGACAAATGCCTTGCTTGCTAAATTATCATTTCTAGAAAATTCACTAGCAAAGACCAAAATGAAATTATGTATAGTTGAATTTTATCTCTCTTTATACATATATTTCAAAAACTGATGATTTAAAATAGGAATAAAGGGAACCAAAATGGCAAAGTAATGATCAGCCCAAAAGTCAGCCTCTCTAAGGCCCAGAATCCAGATGCCTAGAAAATAGCAACTTAGCAAAGTCAAAAAAAAGGAAGTAGATCTCTGAGAATCAAGAAGAAACTGATGGGAAAATTAGAAGCTTCAGGGATGTTGGAGAAATGGACTATAGCACAGAAAAAAAAAAAAGCAGCCTGGAAGCTCACCCCAGCTCCCAGGAAGTGCAACCTGACTTCATGGACACAAGAGGAGCTCCCAGTGCTGGAAACATGAGTAGAAATGGCAGACCAGACTAGTACCCACAGCTGCTGTGAACTGCAAAAGCACCATGGGATTTTGCTCCAAGGCAATTCCTTCTACAAGCAGGCAACAGCTGGAGAGGAAATCCAGTGTGGCACCCACCATATTGCCAGATAGTGTAATCAGGTCCTTTTTGGAAAAAAGTAGATTACTTAAAACTGATAGTCAAAACAACTGCAAAGTAGCTTCAGGTGCTGCAGGGTAATGGTCTCACACTTAGTAAGTGAGAGAGAGCAATGGAAGACAGTTGTGGACAGGGAGTGGGCTAAGCATAGATGCCCTGAGAATTTTAAATTTAGGCCAGGAAGGACACAGGCCTCACCTCCTATGGCATGAAGCCAGACCCAACTTGTGTGGCACTCAGAAATGGCTCAGTCTGAAAGTGGTGGCTTTGAGTACACCAGTATTGGGTACATCCAGCACTGATCCAAAGTCTTACTGCCTGTCCCATCTATTGCTGTGAGACTATGAGCAAACACCTCAGATGGTTGCCATAGCCTGGAGTAAATGAAAAGAGGGTCCTCTGGGAAATGCAAGAGAGTCGGGGAGGAGGGTGGGCTCACAAGCCCACAGGCTGTAAGCTAAGTGAAAAAAACTGTGACTTACTGGATTCCAAAACCACAGATCCTAGAAAGCCACTCATTCAAAAGTATGGAGAAATTTTTTTCTCTTTCTTCTTCACTGATTTTTGGGGATTTGGGGAATTTTCCTTTTTTTTTTGTCTTTCTTTTCTCTTTTTTCTTTCTTTTTCCCCTTAACTTTTTCTTTTTTTAATTTTCTTTTTTTTCTTGTATCTACCTTTTTATCTCTTTTCTTGTTTGCTCTTTTCTGTCATCTTTGTCTAATTTTATTTCTAATCTACTCTTTTTTTTTAAATCTTCTACTCTTTAATAGGATCTTTTTTCTCACTTTTTTCTCCTCTTTCTCATTTTACATTGTTTAATTTTTCAAAGTTCTTTTCTTTCACTCTCCAATTTCCCACACCCTCTATAATTACTAGTATAATCATCAAGCTTTATTAAGCTTTAGATGATTTACTTGTCACTTTTGAATTTTTTCTATTGTTACTGGACATATAGTTGTCACATTTAGAAAATATTTACTATATGACAATATCTGGTTTACATTAGTACTTATACTATTATAGATCTCTTTTTCTAAGGATGTTACATCATTGGCTCTTATGATATGTCAGTATTCAATTTGTTTTTGGCAATATTATGTTGCTGATTTACTTGCTGTTTCCAAGGTGGCATAGTAGCTGCTATTAATAGGTTTTCTAGGTATGTCAATATTTAGATTAACTTTGTGTCATTATCACTACTGAGGTTCATCCCCAGAGAACTGTGTACTTCACCAATTACACTGCATCATCCCCTGCAAATTAACAGAGGTGGTCAGATATTCAGACAGAGAAAAGACCTACAGTTAGCCACACCCAGAACACATCACTGAAAAAGCAGACATTTACAACAACAACATCTCCATATGGTAAATTAGTCTCGTCACTATAAGTGACAGCAAAGCTTAGCATAAAAAAAGCAAATAACAAAAAATGGTAAAGAAATAAGATATTTGCAGGATAAAGAGCACTCAAAGAAATTCATGACCACCAACCTAGCACTACAAAAAATTCTCAAGAATATTCTAGAAAGAGACAGTGAATCCAACAATGCCAAAAAGTCTAATTGAATACATCAGCCAGGGTGAGCAATTTAGTGAAAGAGAATAATCAGAAATGGGAAAGTAATGCAATGACAGAAATAAGGCAATGGGGGGCTGGAAATATAGCTCAGTGGCACAAGCACCTGCCTAGCAAGTGCAAGGTCCTAAGTTCAATTCCTGGCACCAAAAGAAAAAAAAAAAAGAAATAAGGCAGTGGCACTCAGTAATAGCTCTCAAGGTAAATGGTCTTAATTCCCCAATCAAAAGACAGAATGGTAGAATGGATCAAGAAACAAAATTCAATGATATGTTCTATATAAAGAACACATTTAATCAAAAATAAATTCACTCGTAAGTCTTCCAGACTGATGCCAGCACCAGGATTGGAGGGAAAAGCAATTCATTGGTCCTTTTCTGAATCCTCAGTCCTCCCAAGCCCCAGGTGGGGCCTTTCAGTGCCACTGACACTGAGCAAGAACCTCCAGATGCAGATGAGGGTGGTGCAAAGAGCCCAGCCCATCTGCCTCTTCCACAGCTGCAGAAGCCCCAGTGCCTATCTTAGAAAGGGGCTTAAGGAAGGGACATGCCATTTCCCTCTGTGTTCCCAGCCCCAGTCTCACTCTAAGACCCAGCACTGACTTCTGAGTCCATTCAGCCTTCAGCCAAGTTTTGTCAGGTATGCACACACATATATAAGCCTTGGAATTTACACAGGGTTACCCGCCAGCTGTGGGCCCTCTGGTTGCTCTGGTCCTTGTTCCCTTCATTCCACCTGGTCCATTCCAGATACCAAGGATGAGGGTGATCAGGTTGGGTCTCTAACTTTGTTTAGGAATGTGGGTTACTCTCCCCAACTTGGTTTTATAGCTCTCCTTGGGCTGGGACAGGAGGTTGATCTGAGTCTTCATTTCAGGCCTCTCTTTTATGTCTTTCCGTGCAATAGCTGCATTTCTGTTTTCTGTGAATAAGTGCATTCAATTGACAACCAGATGTGAAAAATATTAAATAAAATAAATTCACAAGGCCAGTGTGGTGGTTGAGGCATGAGGATCACCATGAGTTCAAAGTTAGCCTGGGCTGCATAGTGAGACCTTGTCTCAATTAATCAATCCTTTCATAAATAAAGTTCAGAAATAAATTCAAAATTAAATATCAAAGGTAGGAAAAAATATTTCATGCAATGGGAACCTTGGGAAAAAAAAAAGAGTACCTACCTTTATTTCAGACAAAGTAGATTTCATGCCAAAACTGATCAGAAGAGGCAAAGAAAATCACCACATATTGGTTAAAGAAACAATTCAACAAAAAAAGATTACAATTACAAACATATATGCACCAAGCACTACCATACCCAGCTCCATAAAACAAACACTACTGTACATAAAAGATCAGATAAACACCAACATAGTTATCATGGGGTACTCAATATCCAACTGTCATGAAGGGACACATAAATTAGACAAAAAAAAACAAAGGAATATCAGCATTGAATCAAACTTTCAAACAAATGCACTTAATAGATATCTATACAGTGTTCTACCCATCAAAAACAGAATACACATTAGTCTCGGCAGGACATTGGACCTTATACAAAATAGACCAGATTCTAGCCCATAAAGAATGCTTAAGTAAATACAAAGGAATTAAAATTATCCCATGCAAGGCTATGGATTTAGTTCAGTGGCACAGCACCTGCCTAGCAAGCATGAGGTCCTGAGTTCAATTCCCAGTACCAAAAAAAAAATTATCCTATGCATATTGTTAAAACATAGTGTAATAAAACAAAATCAATGGTAACAGAAACCACATAAATTATGAAAATTAAGCAATACCCTCTTGAATAATCAATGGGCACAGAAGAAATCAAGGAAGAAATTATACAAATCTGTGAATAAAATAATGCCAGAACAACATACCAGAATCTATGGAAAACAAAATAAAGCAATCCTAAGAGGAAACTTTATAGCTGTGAATGCCCACATTAGAAAAACAGAGTGAATTCAAATAAATAACATAATGATGCACCTCCAGGTCCTGGAGAAAACAACAACAATCCAAATTCAAAACTAGAAAAAGCAAGTAGAAACTTAGAAAGAATAAACAAAAATTAATGAAATAGACACTAAAAAAAGATACAAAGAACCAATGAATGGAAAACCTTGTTTCTTAGCAAGAATAAGCAAAATAGACAAACCCCTGACCAATCTTACCAGAAAAGAGATGAAAAAACAGACTGATATCAATGAAATTAGAAATAAAAACGGTGAAATCACTGTGGAAATCTACAGTGAAATCACACCACTGAAATCCAGAATGTCATAAGCAACTACTTTGAGAATTTATGCTCTAAAAGTTGGAGCACTCAGAAAAACTGGCTACATTTCTAGAAGAATGTGAATCACCAAAACTGAACAAAGAAGATATAAAAACCCTGAATAATCCCATGACAGGCAATAAACTTGAAGTAATTTTTTAAAACTACTAAGAAAAGCCAAAGTCCCAATGGATTCACTGCCAAATTCTACCAGAATTTTAGAGATGATCTAATTCCAGTACCTCTCAAACTTGTTAATGAAATTGAAAGAAAAGAAATACTCCCAATGTCATTGCTGGAAGCTAGCATTACCCTGATTTCAAAACCAGAAAAAAACTCAAACAAAAAAGAGTACTACAGATTAATCTCTTTAATAAACATAAGTGTAAAAATCCTCAACAAGACACTGACAAACAATGCAACAAATCATCAAAAAGATCATACATCATAACTAAGTAGGATTTGTCTAAAGAATGCGGAGATGGTTCAACAAACCGGTAAATGTAATATATCACATAAACAGAAGCAAAGACCAAAATAAAATGATGATCTCAATAGACACAGAAAAGCCTTTGACAAAATCCAACACCTATGATTTTTTTGAAGTCTTAAAGAAAAATATAGAAGGACCTATGCCAACCTGATAGAGGCCATGTATGACAAACCAATGGTCAGCATCATATTAAATAGGGAAAAATTGAAAGATTCCCTTTAAAATCAGGAATAAGACAAGACTTCTTCTATCACTACTCCTCTTCAATATAATACTTGAAAAGTTAGCCAGAACAATCTGGCAAGAGAAAGTAAAAAAGATATATATAAGAAATGAGGAAGTCAAATTATCATTATTTACAGAAGACAAAATCCTCTAAACAGAAGTCCCCAAAAATTCCATCAACAGACTCCAAGAATTAATAAATGAATTCAGTAAAATAACAAGATTCAAAGTCAACATGAACAACTCAACAGATTTCTGCACAGCAATAACAAATTCACTAGGAAAAAATTAGTAAAACAATTCTAGTCACTATGGCATCAAGAGAAATTAAATTTTTAAGAATTAATTTGATCAACCAGGTTGTAGTGGTGGAAGTCTCTAATCTCAGCACTCGGGAGGCTGAGGCAGGAGGATGGTTGCAAGTTTGAGACCAACCTAGGCTACAAATGAGCTAAAGGCCAGCCTGAGTTGCATAATGAGACCCTATCTCAAAAAGACAAAAAAAAAAAAAAAGGAATTAATCAAGGAAGTGAAAGATCTTTACAAAGAGAGCAATAGTACTCTGAAAAAAGAGATTGAGGAGGACATCAAAAAATGGAAAGATATGCCCTGTTTCTGGATAGGCAGAACCAATATTGTCAAAATATCCATACATCCAAAACTCATACACAGATTTAATGTAATCCCAACTAAAATACCAATTCCTCACAGAACTAGAGAAAAAATGCTGAATTTCATATGGATCTAAAAGAGGCTTAGAAAAGAATCCTGGTAACAAGAGCAAAGCAGGAGACATCACACTCTCAGACTTCAAATTATACTACAAAGCTACAGTGATAAAAACAGCATAATGTTAGCAAAAAAATAGATATGTGGGTCAATGAAATAGAATAGAATAATGCAGAAACAATTTCAGGCACATTCAGCTACCTGATCTTTGACAAAGTGGCCAAAAACCTATGCTAAAGGAAAGATAGTCTTTTTAATAATTGTTGCTGGGAAAATGAGTTATTCACATGCAGAAGATTGACTCTAGACCCACATTTTTTACTATGTACTTAACTAAAATCAAAACAGATCAAAGATCTAAATGTTAAAGTGGAAACACTTAATCTCATAGAAGATAAAATAGACACAATTCTTCAAGACATAGGTATAGACAAAGACTTTCTGAACATAATCCCAACTGTACAAGAAATAACAACAAGAATCAACACATTGTATCATACCAAATTTTTACTAAAACTTCTGCATAGCAAAGGAGGTAACCAACTGAGTAAAGAAACAACCTATAGAATGGGAGAAAATTTTGCCAGCTATGCTTCTGACAGATGACTAATGTCTACAATATATAAAGAATCCAAAATATTACACACCCCCAGAAATAAAAGATCCAATGAAAAAATAAGCATTAGAACTGAACAAATATTTCTCAAAAGAAAAATAAATGGCCAATAAATATATGAAATGTTTTACAAAATCTCTGGTCATTAAGGAAACATAAATCAAAACACTGAGATTCCATCTTATTCCAAAAAGATTTATTATCATCAAGAAATCAAATAACAAATTCTGGCACTGCTGAGGGGAAGAAAAAACCCTTCTACACAACTGATAGGAATGTAAACTAGTACAGCCATTATGAAGTTCAGTATGGAGGTACCTCAAAAACCTAAAACTAGAAATTCCATTTGCCCCAGCTATTCCCTTTCTAGCTGTCATGCCAAGGTTAAAAGCAGCATCATATTTTAGTGATACATGTATACCTATGTTTCCTGAAGCACAACTCACAATAACCAAATTTTGGGAGTGCCCATATGTCCACCAACAAGTAAATTAATAAAGAAAAGGTGCTCTTTGTACACAATGGAATGCTTCTCTTCTGTAAAGAAAGAAATCTGAGTCATTTCTAGGAAAATGGATGCAATTTGAGACCATGAAGTGAAGTGAAATAAATCATACACACGATTAAATATTAAATTGTTTCTCTTATATGAAAAACCAAAAATATAAATAAAGAACAAAATAAAAGATACATAATAGGACTAGGGTAATAGATCTCTTGCAAATGGGAAGGGAACAAGAGATGGGTAGAAAGAGGAGGGAAGGGGAAAGGAATGAAAAAAAAATTAATATGTGTTCTGAACATATACCAATTCCTCATGAAGAATATGATCATTATGTACTAATAAAAAATAAAAATTAAGTAAAATAAAATTGGAGTGCAGAGGAGTGGAAAAATCATGCCTCCTGTGGACATCTAGTCAATGAGAATTTCCCAACTGTCTGATCTTTTGATCATTTGAAACAGCAAAAGGGGCTCACATTTTGCATCAGCCATCAACTAATATTGGAAGCATGTTATTTAATATCTATTTTCTTATTAGTTAACTATAAATAACAAGACCAACAACAAGACCAATAACAACACCAACGATGCCGAACTAGACCACATGCCATGTTATAAGGGCAAAGGACATAGGAAGACAGAGCATCTTTTTTTGTTAGCTTTTGTAGTAGGAAACTGGTCAGAACTCAAATGAAAAATTCTCAAATATAGAAAATATATTTTAAAATGAACTATCCTTCAACATTTAAAATCTCCAAAATTAATAAAGTATGGTAAATAAATAAAAATACATAAAATGGCAATTATTCTCCCCAAAAAAATACATATCTGAAAATATTTAATATTAATTCTCTGGTAACCAATGTGTATTTAAATGAAAGAATATAAATGAGATATTTCATATTTGATTCATGTTGAATAGGAAATAAACAAATATAAGTTCTAGGAGTCTGCCCTCTGTGCACTCAGGGCAGACAGGAGGTCCTCACTCAGAAGGTCCATGAACTGCTATCACCAGGGTTAACATTTGGGCCCTCCCTGCACGTGCCCTGTGCCAGTGAGGTACTAGAGCAGGTGCTTCATGAGCTGTGGGCACTGTGGTTCTGGTTTGGGCTTTACTTGCACCCTGACCTCCTGAACGTCACAACACAGGCAGTCTGTAATCACTGCCAGGGCAGCCCACTTCTAGCTCCTGTGCGCATCCTGAGCTCCCTAGAGACACATAATCAGGTTGTCCACAAACTGTTGACCCTGCAGTTCATGTCTGGGTTTTGCCTGTACCCTGAACTGTCTGGGGACACAGGACCACTGATACAGGATTGCACCACCAGTGCAAACCACTTCTGGGTGATACATGGGCCCTGAGCTGCAAGGGGTGATAAGTCAGATGGTCTGCCATCAGCTGACATCACGGTTCATGTATGAGACCTGGGAGAACTAGATAAACTTCAACATATGCCAGAAAACGCCAGATTAGGCAGGAAATATCAGCGGACACTGAGGGGCAAGCCTGATCACCTGGAAAACTAGGGATGCAATCAACCTTTGCTGAGCTGCCAGGGAAGAGGGAGACAGAACTCTCTGGGACTGGAATCAAACATGACAAGAAAAGGAATAAAAGGCAATCTCAGAACTCCACTCCACTCAAAACAAGTCCAAGAGACAACAATATACAACTTGGTAAACACACACCTGAAATTGCTGAAATGATTGCAATGGAAGTAAAGAAACAACTCCATCAGGCCATAGAAGACATCACATCAGAAATAATCTCTCAGGCAAAAAATGAAATGACAGTAATAAAGAAAGAATTGCTCAGACATCTAAAGAAGAAATATATAAAAAAAATAGATGAACATAGGCAATGGATGGAAACGTTAAGTGAACAATATAGGAATGAACTATAATGCATGAACCAGATTCAAGGAGACATCTGGAAAATTAAAGCTTCCACTAAAATCTGCCAAAACTGCTTAAATGAAGCTAAAGATAGAATTTCCCATTTTGAAGACAGCATGGCAGCTACCAATCATGATAGGATTTCTTAAAATCAACAAGGAACCAGGAAAAATAAATTCAACAGCTGCAAGATAAGGCAAAGAGGAAAAATGTATGACTAGTAGGAGTCAATGAAACAGCAGAAGGCAACATAAAGAGAATATTTGCAGAAATAATAGCAGAAAATTTCCCAAAAATGGAAACAGAATCTGATATATACAGTTAATGAGGCATACAGAACTCCAACTAGCCATAAACAAAATAAAACTACACCCAGACCTGTAATAGTCAAGATCCCAGATCTCCAGCAAAAGTTGCTAGAGAAAAGAAACAGATTACCTATAAAGGAAAGCCCATCAGAATCATGGCAGACTTCACAACAAAAACCATCCAATCGAGAAGATCTTAGAGCAAAGTACTACAGGTCCTGAGACAAAACATTTTCCAACCAAGACTGAGGTACCCTGCCAAACTATTCTTCAGATTCAATGGAGAAATAACATATTTCCATGACAAAGAACAACTGTAGAACTTCATGAGTGCCAAACCATCTTTACAAATTGTACTAAAAGATATTCTAGACAGAGAAAAACTGACTGCAATTTCAAGAACAACAATAGAGGGGCTGGGGATTTAGCTCAGCGACAAACAGCCTGCCTGGCAAGTGTAAGGTCGTGAGTTTGGTTCCCAGTACCACAGAAAAACAAAAAAAAAAAAAAAAAAAAAAAAAGAGCAATAGAGAGGAAACATCAAGAAGAGCAAGCAATTATACAGATAGAAAAAGTAGAAAAACCAACAGTAAGTAAATAACATGACAATGATAAGTCAACACGTATCAGTTATAATCATACATGTACATGGTATCAATTCCCCAGTCAAAAGAAATAGATGAGCAGAGTGATTAAGAAACAAAATCCAGTCATGTCCTGCATACAGGAAACACATTTTATTCAAAAGGAAATCCATAGACTGAATATTAAAGGATGGAAAACAATCCTCCATGCAACAGGAAACCAGAAACCAGCAGGTGTAGTTATTCTGCTTGCAGACAATGTAAACTTCAAACCCTGAACAACCAAAACAGTTAAGGAAGGTCAGTACATACTTGTTAGGGGAAAAGTGTAAGAGGATGAGATAACAATCATAAACATGCATGCACCAAATATCAGAGGACCAAACTATATAAGACAAATCTTAACAGACATGAAAACCAATATAATTAATAACATTATTGTGTTGCTTTGGGGCTTATTTTGCAAGGGGAACAATATAATACAGGACACATACTTCATATGATTGTTTATAACACTCACTCAAAGAACAGTATACAAAAGAGTGCAGGAAATCTGTCCACACACTAAGACCAAGGAATCCAGCTGAGGGCCTGGATCCCACAACAATGTCCTACATGAGTTGAGCTGAATACCCAGAGCTCATAACAATGCCTCCCATGAATCCAACTGGAGGTCCAGAGCCCATGACAATGTCTTGT
>NW_004955449.1:17015981-17016995 GCF_000276665.1 Chinchilla lanigera | reverse complement strand
TAGCACAGAAAACTCAGAAGAAATGGACAGATTCCTAGATATGTACAAATTACCAAGGCTGAGTCAAGAAAATATAAAAATCCTGAACAACACAATATCAAAAAAGGACACTGAAAATGTAATTAAAAACTTATGAACAAACAAAAGCCCAGGCGCTGATGGATTCACAGCAGAATTTTAAAGGAAATTCAGAGAAGACTTAATACCAACACTCCTGAAACAATTCAATGAAATTGAAAAGGAAGTAATTCTTCCTAACTCATTTCTGGAGGCAAGGATCATACGCATACCAAAACCAGAAAAACATCCAACCAAGGAAGAGAACTACAGATCAATCTCCCTAATGAATATAGATGCAAAGATGCTCAATAAGATATTAGCAAATAGAATGCAGCAAATTATCAAGAAAATCATACATCACGACCAAGTCAGATTCATTCCAAGAATGCAGGGATGGTTCAATATTCACAAATCAATTAATGTTATACACCACATCAATAGAGACAAAGACAAAAACCACTTGATCATCTCAACTGATGCAGAAAAACTTTTGATAAAGTCCAACATGCATACATGATAAAAACTCTGCAGAAGATAGGAATAGATGGTCTTTATCTCAAACTGATCAAAGCCATCTATGACAAACCAACGGCCAACATCATTCTACATGGACAAAAGCTGAAAGGTTTTACTTTAAAATCAGGAACAAGACAAGGATATCTGCTGTCACGACTCCTGTTCAATACAGTTCTGGAACCATTAGCAAGAGCAATAAGACAAGAGAGAGAAATAAAAGGAATAAGGATAGGAAAGGAAGAAGTAAAACTCACTATTTGAAGATGACATGATACTTTACATGGAAGAGTCCAAAAACCCCACAGGAAGATTCCTTGAATTAATCAACAAATTCAGCAGTGTAGCTGGATACAAAGTCAACACCCAAAAATTGATAGCATTCCTGTACACAAGCAACAAACAGACAGAGAGAGAAAGTAAGGAAACCATACCTTTCAC
>NW_004955449.1:17012671-17014643 GCF_000276665.1 Chinchilla lanigera | reverse complement strand
TGTAATTATTAAATTGTGGAAACACTCCAAGTGTCCATCCACTGAGGATTGGATAAAAAAAAATTGTACTGTTATATAATGGAATATTACTCAGCTATAAAGAAGGATAAACTTGAGCCTTTAATAGGTAAATATTCACAACTAGAGACCATACTCATAAGTGAAATTAATCAGACCTGCCTTTAGAAACAACGTGTTTTCTAACTAGTGTAAGAACCTGAAAGAGCAAATAAAATCTAGGAGGTATGATAGACATTGTGAAATGAAAGAAAAGCACTCAAAATAAAGGTCAACTGGAGTGTGGGAATAGAGAAGGGAAAGAAGGGGCAGTTATGGATGGATGGGTGTATATACAGGATAGCTAACATGGTTGTACTGCAGTCTTCTATTGCTTTACTGAAAAGAATAGTTAATGATTACTTGTTTGATCAATATTGCACATCTCTACTTGTTTTCCTGAGAAACCACTTTGAAGATATCAATACCTAATACAACAACTATTGTTAAATCCCTACAATTTTGTATTGTTTGTATTGCTCTTATGCTCTTTTGTAAATGGATGTCTGTTAATGTTTTCCTTCTTTTGTTTATAAAATAAATTTAATAAAATAAAAATAAAAAGGTTCTATATCATGAAGATTATAAAATTGCTTATGTTTGTCAGCACTCATCAAAAACTACCTTTGAATTTTACTGTATGTGAAAACCTCTATAAATCTGACCTTGAAAATAATGACCTTTCAAAATAAGTAAGGGAAGCCAGGCAGCCAGAACCACAACACAATCTTAACACATGTCTATCTGTTGGAGACACCAGTTCTTAAGAAGCTGAGACTTGGGCATTAGGCACTACTGACAGCATTGTTTGAGCTGCCTTATAACCAGAATAAGCCTCTGTCTTTCCCCAAGTCTCTGCATTACTACCTCCAAATTCAAAGCCACAGGTCAATGCCAAACAAGACCACATGCCATGTCATCACAAGTGCAAAGGACATAAGAAAATGGAGCATCTTTTTTTTATTCTTTCAAAGAACCAACTCTTTGATTCATTTATTTTTTGGAGGGTTTTCTTTGTCTCAATTGCATTAATTTCTGCCCTAATCTTTATAATCTCCTCCCTTCTTTTGGCTTTGGCCCTGATTTGTTCTTCCTTTTCTAAAAGTTTAAGATGTAGCATTAGGCTACTTATTTCTTCTCTTTCTGTTTTCCTTATGTGTGAATTCACTGCTATAAATTTCCATCTGAGGACTGCTTCCATTGCATCCCATAGATTCCAGTAAGTTGTATTTACATTTTCATTTGTTTGTAGGTATATTTTAAGTTCTTTAATTTTTTCTGTGACCCACTGGTTGTTCAGGAGGTTGTTGTTTAATTTCCAAATGTTTATGGAGTTTTTGGAGTTCCTTTTGTTGTTAATTTCCAATTTCATTGCACTGTGGTCATATAATATGCACGGGATTATTTTAACTCTTTTGCATTTAAGTAGGTATGCTCTATGGGCTAGAATGTGGTCTATTTTAAAGGAAGTCCCATGTGCAGCTGAAAAAATGTGTATCCTGATGTTGTACGGTGGAACACCATTGAATTTGAAGGATAGTTTGGCAGGGTACATTAGTGTTGGTTGGAAGCTGTTCTGTCTCAAGACCTGTAATACTTCACTCCAAGCTCTTCTTGACTGGATGGTTTGTGCTGAGAACCTGCCATGATTCTGATGGGCTTTCCTTTATAGGTGATCTGTTTCTTTTTTCTGACAGCTTTTAATATTCTCTTCTTTTGCTGGAGATCTGGGAACTTGACTATTATATGTTTGGGTGTAGTTTTATTTTGGTTGTGGTTAATTGGAGTTCTATTTCCCTCATTTACCTGTATGAGATTCCGTTTCCATGCTTGGGAAATTTTCTGCTATTATTTCTGCAAATATTCTTTTCATGTCAGTTTGGTACCTCCTGCTGTTTCATTGACTCCTATTTGT
>NW_004955449.1:16979121-17012392 GCF_000276665.1 Chinchilla lanigera | reverse complement strand
GTTTTGAGCAGTTCTTTCATTATTATTGTCATTTCATTTTTCTGCCTGAGAGATTATTTCTGACCTGATCTCTTCTATGGCCTTATGGAGTTGTTTTTTACTTCCACTGCAATCATTTCAGCTATTTCATGCATGTGTTTATGAAGTTCTCCTATGTCGATATCTTCTGGACTTATTCTGAGTGGGGTGGAGTTCTAGGATTGTGTTTTAGTCCTTTATTTTGTCATGTTTGCTACCAGATGCAGAAAGCTCAGTTTCCCTCTTCAGTGGCTCTAGTGTCCCTAGTTTTCCTGTTGGTCAGGTTTGCCCCTCAGTGTCCACTGAGAAGCACTACTTAGTCTGGGATTTTCCAGCAGTTGTTGATTTATACCTAGTTATCCCAGGTCTCAGACACAGGCATTGGTGTCAGCTGATGACAGACCATCTGATGCAGCATCCCCTTGCAGTTCAGGGCACATGCATGGCCCAGACTCATGTTGCACTGGTGTGACAATCCTAGTCCAGTGGACCTATGTCCCAAGGCAGCTCAGGATACAGGCAAAACCCAGACATGCACTTCAGGGTTGACAGTTTGTGAACCACCTGATTCTGTGTCTCCAGTCAGTTCAGGACACATACAGGAACCAGATGCAGGCTGGACAGACAGCAATCACAGACTGCTCACGCCTGCGATCCCCCGAGGGGTCCAAGCACAAGTAAAGCACAGACTAATACCATGGAACCAGCAGCTCTTGGAGTGCTCACTCATGCAGCATAGGGCACACATAGGGAGGGCCCACACACGATCCCCAGTGAGAGCAGTCCCCGGGCCTTCTGAGTGAGGACCTCCTGTCTGCCATGGGTGCACGGAGGGCAGAGACTCAGACTGAAATGGTGGAGGGGTCCTGGGTTGCCTGCTCTGCCCCCAGGAAGTAGATGGGAAATGCCTGGCTCTCTCCGTGAGTTTCAGCTGGGAACCGTGGCACTGGGACTGGGTCGCAGCCTGCCTGTTTCTGCTTCTTAGTCAGTTCAAGAAGTTCACAGGAGGAGCAATGTATTTTTATATGTGCAGATTTAGAGAGGGTGTGAGGAAATTAGTACTTTTGTAAACTGAGATTACAATATATACTGATATTATAATATTTCTTGATGATATTTGGCAATATCTATTAAAAACCTCAAAAGTGCTCATGCTTTTTGATCAAACAATTTGATTTCTAGGATTTCAGGCTAATAAAATATTTTTAAAGCTACACAAAGACATACACAGATTTTTTTTTTTTTTTTGGTTTTTCTCCAGTACCGGGAATCGAACTCACGACCTTGAGCTTGCCAGGCAGACACTGTGCCACTGAGCTAAATTCCCAACCCCAGATGTTACTTCTAATAGCAAAATCTTTGGGAAATTCATGAAAGTCCAACTATAGGAAATTAATTACATAAATTATATAATACTCAATACTATGGAATATTTACATATGAAATGTGTTATAAGGAACACTTAATGATATGAAAGGATGGTCATATTTACTTCATTAAATGAGATAAATTCATCAAATATTTATGTATCACTGATGGAATACCTTCAATTACAGGAAAAATATTATAATTCTACATATAAAAACTAAGAGGGATATTACTAAATGAGATATCATAAGCAATTTTTCTTATTATGCACCTATTTTTCCTAAAACTAACAAATGTGTCTTTTATATTAAGAAAAGCAAAAGCATTTATGAAGTTAGAAGTTATCCTCTCAGCCTACACAGACTTTTTCAACTCATTTTCAGCAGTCACCAGGTATCTCTATATTTGCGTAGGTCAGTTTTGAAGCCACTTCCATATACTACCCCCAAATCACCACTTTCAATATCAAATGCCATACGTTCACTACCTGTGCAAATTACATTTTTATTTGTGTTTAAATATTCTCTTTTAAACTTTAAAGCAAGCATGCACAAGAGCAGAATTAACATTTATTGAATACCTACTATGTGCCAGGAACTATTTAAAACCCATTCACATATGTTAGTTCATTTGCATTTAAGTCTCATTCCAATTATACATAACTTTCATAATTTGACAGGCATCAATCATTTTCATTTTAGCTTACATATTGCTAGACAGATGAGAGTATATATTTTTAGGTTGTCCTCAGATGGCAGCTCTTGGATTCTCTTGATTCAGATCAGGTGCCCTTTTCTGGACCTTCTCTAGCTATTGCTCTTGTTCCAAAATTCCACATATTGTTCTCTTGACTCTAATACTCTGTAATAATGCTCAAAAATTGCTTGAATTTTATGAAGCAAGTTGCTTTCCTGTGAATCTACTCTTGGAAATTTCTCAAATGTGTTCATAAAAAAGTTAGTAATATACTTCATCAGTTTATTTTATTTATTTTACTTTTTGCAGTCATGGAGACTGAACCCAGGGAACTCTATCACTGAGCTACACCCCCAAACACTTTTTTTATTATGAGACAAAGCCTCGTCAAGTTGCCCAAACTAGCCTCGAACTTGTAATCTTTCTGCATCAGCCCCTCCAGTGGTTGTTGTTACCATGCTCAGCTTTTATCAGTTATTTTAAGTATAAATTAAACCTACATGTCACACATCTGAGGCCCTGTTAATGATGTTAAAAATTATATCTACAGCAATATATCCTTCAGTTTCTATCTTCAACAAGGTATTTATCTTTTGGGACATGGTGGTATTCATTCTTTCTCTATGCCTTTTCAGATAACAAGAGAGTTCTGGTTCTATTCCAAATTGATCTTCTGATCTGGAAGCCTTAAGCAATATAATTATCATTAAGCAAACTTTTGGTTTCTGGAATGAGGAGAAATCCCAAGAACTGGGACCTGGAGACTAAATCTGTTCTTTTAGTTTAGCAAGGGAGTAAGTTTATATGAAAAGGCTCTGGTGAAAAATAAACTGAAATCACAACATACCTTACCTTTCTTCTGTCTCTGTCTCTGTCTCTGTCTCTGTCTGTCTCTCTCTCTGTCTCTCTCTCTCTGTCTCTCTGTCTCTGTCTCTGTCTCTCTCTCTCTCTCTCTCTCTCTCTCTCTCTCTCTCACACACACACACACACACACACACACACACAAATATAAGGTCATTACAGCAATTGATCTAAAATATCCCATCAAAATACAACTGTGCAAATGATGGCACATAGTCACAGAATGACCTTGGTAACATTACAGAGCAGATCCCTCTATAAGATCATCGTGAAAACTCTGCCTTCTTTTCTTTAGGAGCTAATGAGCTAAAGAAATTTGATAACTAACACATGAATTTATATTTCTGTTTTAAAGCTTTATTACTGCAATGAACATGGGTACTGGTCCATAGAGCCCAACCCAAAAAAGAACTTCAAATGGAGCTAATGAAAATTATGGGGCAGATCAAGAGGAAATCAAGCAAAAGTCCTAAAATAAATCAAATACTCTATAAAACCATACATGAATGCCAGTGTCTGTGAACAGGATTACCATATGCCTTATAGGCCAATCATGTTATATGAGGCTTTTACTATAACTCATGGAATCTAATTGATTCTCAAGGCTTTAAGAGAATTACAGTTAATCTAACCAAACCTCCACCATATTTAAAAGTGTTCTCTTCAACATAACCATCAAGGGGCCACCTGACTCCTGCTTAAACTTGTCAGTTTAGCAATGTTCAAAGCAGATTATTTCAGCTCCAAAAAACTCAACTTATTTGAAAGTTCATTAAAAAGTTGTCACATTGAAATCTGTTCCTCTTTTCTTCTATATCTACCCTCTAAGAAGATGACACATCGAACATTTCCTTAAAATGTATGCATATTGCTCCTGAAAGCTTCCAATTTGTGTACACATAGTGTATGTGTGTGTGTGTGTGTGTGTGTGCATGCCCACATGTGTGTATGTGAACATGCATTTTCTTCATCAAATGTCAAAACTACTCACTACATTCACAAAACGTGCAGGGTTTATAAATGTTTTCATGTCTCTATTTGTTTTCCTGAGAAACCACTTTGAAGATATCAATATGTAATACAACAACCATCGTTAATTTCCTACCATTTTGTCTGTAACTGTATTGTGTGTATTGTTCTTACGCTGTTTTGTAAGTGGATGTCTGTTTGTTACTATGTTTTCCTTCTTATAGTCTTAAAATAAACAAAAAGAATCTATGTTTTGAGGAGGAATGCAGAATAAATCTGAACCTTGTTTTGCCTGAAACACATTTGAAGACAAAACTCATACAGTTCTAAGTGTTCCCTTTTCAGAAAAACCATTCCTTGTTTTTCAATTTAGTAGCTCACGGATCTCAGTATCATTCTTCAGTATGTTGAATATACCCTGTAAAGCATGTCTACCAAACTAGGCACAGTATTCTGGATTTCTACATCACAAATAAAGTATACTTGTCACTCCCTTGTTTTCTGGGTGGTTTGCTTCTATTAATGAAACCTGAGAACTTGACAGTTTTTATCTGTACTACTCTATGTGAATTACACTAAGGACCTAGCAAAGGGGGACAATAACTCAGACAGCAGAGCTCTTCAGTTTCCTGGACAGAGATATGACCAGAGTTAGGAAGGCTCTAAGAAGTGAAGTCACTAAACAGTTGTCTCTGAGTAAGAAGACAATTTCATCATCCATAAGCTGCAAGAGGTTTCTGAAAACCTGATTTAAGACCAGCTAATACTATCAAAATTCTAGGCAGCATCTTGTCAGTAAACTGTCTCAACACTGCACTTAAGCAATAAATTAATTAATTAATTAGCTAAATTCTCTCTTCCACTTCACCAGAATCTCTGCTAGAAGACAGAGGAAAGAGACTTTAATAAATCTTCTCAGCTCTTCTGTATTCATGAGAGAAAATGAGGCAGAAGAGAGGCAGCCAGAAAGGCATATCAACTGAGAAAACAATTCTTCTGACCATTCTCCCTTGGAGAACCCTCATAAGCTCCCCACTCTTAAAAGTTGTGGTTCAAATTGGCCATGCACAACTTTACATCAAACTATAATTTGCTAGCAGAGAGTGTGGCTACTCTTTAAAAGAAAGCTGTCATGATATTTGAGTTTTCTTGCCTTCTGGATATCTCAGGCTAGGCAAGACCTGCCACTGGAAACAAAGGAGACAGCAATACTTTTCTTCTTCTATTCCATGTAATTGGATAGATTAATGGACTCTACAGCCTTGTGGCATGCACATAGTTACCAAATAAATATAACAAATAAAAATACAAAGTGGTTAGTTAAGTTTTAATATCACTTGAAGAACAAACAAATTTTTGTATAAGTATGTCCCCATGCAATATTTGAGGAATACCAAAAAAACTGGCTATTTATCTGCAGTAGATTAGCTAATGGTCAACTTGGAATACCCAGCTGAATGAGCGTGGTTTTGCGTGTGGAAGGCCCACCTAAGGATTGTTGCCAACAGCATAAAAGGAGAACTGGAGCGGGAAGGAACTCCATGCCTTTGTTGGAGGAGCTTGTCACACTGGCTTTCCTGATGTGAACTTGACCATTTTTCATCATCAGAGGAACTCGTGTTCTCACCGTCACTGACAATGGCTGTGGTTCTCTTCAGGGGAGCTCTGGTCCTTACCTTGAGTGTCACTTCCTGGCTCCAAGGCAGATCCCTCAGCCTGCTGGCACAGATCCTTCTTCACGCTGGCACAGACTTTCTAGCTTTCACCACTGGCCTTTTGGTCTTCCCAGTCTTGATACAGAGTCTTGATACAGACTTGCATGAGACATTGTTGTGGGTTCTAACCCTCCAGCTGGATTCATGGAGTACATTGCCCTGGGCTCTAGGACTTCAGTTGGACTCATGCAGGACATTGCTATGGGATCCAGACCTCAGCTGGATTCTTTTGGTCTCTAGTGCGTGGAAAGATCTCTTGTACTCCTCTGAATTTGATTTTTTGAGTGATTACTATGAAATAATCCTGTAATCTGTGTCCTGCGTTAAATCTATTCCCTTGCAAACCTTGACTACATTATATGATATTAAAATTTAACTGACTATCCTGTATTTTATCTGGGAATCACACACGCAACTACCTCATTATCTCATTCTCTTTTTTTCTCTCTCTCTCTCCCTTTCTTCCTTTACTTCAGTAAAGTAATTTCTTTCTTTCTGCTCCAATATATAAATCATAATTTTGAGTACCTAAGATTTGGACTGAAAGAAAAAAGTCTAAAGCATCAAAACTGAACCTCAAGCCTAAGATATTCTCCAAATCATCTTTAAACAGAACTTTACCTTTGAAGTGATGGCGGAGGACTCATTCAGTTATTTTTAAACTTGAACTTCATTTTCCGTGTGATTCATGTTCCCCTGCCACCACACAGTTCCCTGGTCAAGAGCTTTGAGGAGAAAAGAGAGATACAGAAATGATCCATATCCAAAGAGGACCCAACTTAGTGCCAACCAACTTTATTTCACTTTATTTCTTTTACTATCACACATACCTCATAGAATACAGAATAGTACAGCCCCTCTGGAAAGAGTTTGACAGTTTCTAATAAATTTACATATACCTTTACCATACAATGTAGCGATCTTACTGGTAGAAAGTAAATTGGTATGGAAACTCATGTTCACACAAAAACCCATGCACATGCATCTGTGGTACTTCCATTCTATTCAGAATCACCAGAAACTGCAAACAGCCCAAATGTTCATTCACCAGCTGACAAAAACACAGAGAATTGTGCACTCAGAAAATGGAACACTACTGAGCAATAAAAAGAAACTACTGTAGTTGTTCCTTGGTGTCTATAGGAGACTGACTTCAGGACCTTCTTTGGATTCTAAAATCTGCAAACGCTTAAGTTTCTTATACAAAATGGTGCAGTATTCACATATAACCTATACACATCCCCCAATATATTTTAAATCATCTCTAAATTGCTTATAATGCATAATACAATCTGAATGCTTTGCAGACAGTTGTTATACTGTGTTCCTTAAGGAAAATACAAGAAAGAAAAGTCTATATCTGTTCAGTATAAAGACAACCATCATAGGTCTACCTAAATAGTACATGTCAGCAAACACATTTTTTTATATTTGATCTGTAGGTGGCAGAACCCTAGATGCAGAGCTGATGGACATGGACACTTAGCTGTGGACAAATCTCACAGGCTTTATGCCTATTAAAAGAAACCAGTCTCAAAAGGTAAAATACTGTATGATTCTACATATACAACATACTCAAAATGTGTGAAACTGGGCTGCCACAACACAGACCAGTAGCTGCCAGGAGTGGGAGTAGGAACAGGGAATACCCCTAAAAGATAGTGTGAAAGATTGTTTTGGGGTAAAGAAGCATGAGATGGTAGTTACAGGTATGATTACATGTTTCAAAACCAATAGAACTGGGGATGTAGCTCAGTGGCACAAGTGCCTGCCTGGCAAGGGCAAGGTCCTGAATTAGACTCTAGGCACAAAAAAAATTCAAAACCAATAGAATAGTATACCAAAAAATACTCTGCTTCACTTTATGTTAATTCAAAGTGTTTTTCAAAAAAAAGAAATCCTTTTCCTGAACTCCTAACAATTGCCACCAAAAGAAAAAAAAAAAAAAAAACAGAGAGCTACTACCCTTAAATTAAACCCTATATAACTAGAATTAAACCTCCTCCCTCTTATCCCTAATTTTTACAACTTTTCATAGAAAACTGAATACATGGAGCTAGCTTTAGCCATCATTTAGAAACTGCTACTTTTTGCAGAGGTGAGTATCAAATCTTAATTTAATCTAAAGAAATACAGTTTAAGAGTGGTAAGTATCCTTGTGCCACAGGTCTTTCGTTAAGGCCTAAAATCATCCTCCAATGAACACCTCTAATGATACAAAATTAAAATTTAGGGTGTGACCTTGTTCTTCCATTCCCCTGTAGATGCAGGTTCAGGTGCCTGAGTTATGTACCCAGCATGTGACCTCAGCGCAGTGCCATCAGTGAGAGACTTGAGCTCCTGCTCCACGGGTAGCACCCTCATTTTCACTTTTTCTGGAATGATGACACAAGCCAGCAAAATTAAGGCTGATTCATAAGTCAAGCACAAGGAACGTAAAATAGACGAGTTCCATTTATATGAAAGGAAAGCAAGCTCTATGAAAAAATCCACCAAGTTATTAGTATATAGTCACAGGTTTTTATTTAACAAAAATGAAAATTAACAGAGATGAAAAGAGGAAATCAGATTCAACATAGATGTTTGTCAAAGCAACTGTGCAGTCCTAGGAGACTCTGCCAGCTGTCTGGCTGTGTGAGAAATCCACAGCCAGAGCTTATTGGTTGCAAAGCTGGGAAAGGAGTCAGAACTGAAGCCTCATTGCCATAGAAACACTAACTTCTGCATTTTCCTTTCCTCATAAAAGTGTACATGAGAACTGCTAATAAGTTTCACATTTCTTGGCTTTAGAAGAGAAAAATCTTAAGATGTGCATAAGTTGGCAATATTCTTCAAGTTTAGAAGCTTGATGGGGCTTTCAGAGTATTCCTGAAGGATTTATCCTTTCTTTTCAATAGGGAAAAAGGGAAAGAAAGAAACAAAGAAAGAAAGAAAGAAAGAAAGAAAGAAAGAAAGAAAGAGAGAGAGAGAAAGAGAGAAAGAAAGAGAAAGAAAGGAGAGAAATGAAGGAAAGAAAGGGGAAAGAAATGAAGGAAAGGGAGAGGAGAGGGGATAGGAAGGGAGGGGAGAAAGGAAAAAAGAAGAGGGGCAGAAAGCGAGGAAGGGAATGAAGAAGGAAGAAAGGGAAAAGTGCTGAAGGGGAGGAGGGAGAGAAAAAATAGTAGGACAGGAAAAGTCACAGAGATTCTAAACTGCAGTGAAAATTTTAAAAAGCAATGCTCTTTTAAAAAAAATCTCAAAGAAACAGAGGGCCCTACAGCTACATCTGTCTATTGGATCCCTGGTCACATGTGCTCTTGCAAAGTATTTAGTCATATCATGCTTAGTGACCCATCTTTTCTATCACTTTGTGTATTACAACTATATGTTTTTATAAAGAAGGTCAGTTACATTGTTTTGGATGTAACAGTCATGTACTAACACCTACCTTATACCACACAACAAATTGTGCTAGGCACTAAACAGTAAGGATGAGTTATTGCCTTCAAAGATATGGTATTTCTTGTCTTTGAGGCGATGACTTCGTTTGGTCAGGAAGACATCCAACGCAGAATACAACCAGGAAACAGTGCCACTCACAGACACGTGTAAGCACTATTGGGAAGCAACAGCTGCCGAGCATGAATGAAACCTTCCCTGAAGCAGCAACTAAGTTCTGTGCTGACCAAGCCGACGGTGACCAGTTGGACATTAAGGGAAAGAGCTGTTTTACAGAAAATGAGAACACAACGATCCAATTAAACAAGAAACAATTCACAATCTCAGTCAACCCAAAGGTGGACAATCACATTGCTGGGAATACAATGGCTTCTAATTTAACATCTCACCAGCCAAAAACAGTGGTAAGACTCAGTCTTGAGTATGCGTAAATGTAAAGTCAAGATACAGTGAATCTTCACAGGTTCTCAGCAATTGCCATGGATCTTTCCTCTCTATGGCATTTGAACTATGTGGAATATTGATTAAATAAATGTAGCTCTAAATCTGTTTGAAGATGTATCATCAACAAAACAATAAATTATAGTAATTACAATAATTATTTTCAAAAAATTTAAGTAATTTTACAGCCCTTATATATCAAGTCTTCTATGTTGCTCATTCCTCCATTTAAAGTGATAATCTTGTATGACAGACATGGTGCAACAAAAGGAAAATGCTCAAAAGTAAAGAGCAACTGGGGCGAGGGAAAAGAGAAAAGAAGAAAGGGAAATTATGTATGTATATCCAGGATAGGTAACATAGTTGTACTACTGACTTCTATTGCTTAAGGAACAGGTAATGATTACTTATTTGATCAGTCTTGCATGTCTCTATTTGTTTTCCTGAGAAACCACTTTGAAGATACCAATACATAATACAACAACCATTGATAATTTCCTACCTCCTTGTCTGTAACTCAGTATTGCGTGTATTTTTCTTATGTGGTTTTGTAAATGGATGTCTGTTTGTTAATATGTTTTCCTTCTTTTATTTTTAAAATAAATTTAAAAAATAAAGTGATAATCTTTTACAAGCACAGAATGATAAATAATATATTACTGGTTAAGATGCTATATATGTTACTTTTGTAAATTGGAATGATTTTAGCTGTAGCTTTTGTTTTCATGATATTTTGGATGAATAAATACCAAGTGCTTCCATTCTCATTCATTTAGAATTTAGGAAAGTGCAAAAAGATTATGACAGTCACCTGTGAATTTTGAATGTGGATTTGCCACAAACTACAGAGAAGATTAGATGACTATGATTCGATGACAAAGAATAAAATAAATGTTAGGAATAATAAATGCCATATATAATAAAATATCATAATAAAACAAATGTCCCAATCACTGAATTGCAATAAGTTAATAAATAAAAATGCATGTGTCTCATATTACCGAATAGCATCTGGGGAGTGGAGAAGCCAATATTCTGACAATTCTCACTAGCTAATGAAAGCAGGCTTAATGTAAAGGGCTTAATTTGTGGTGAGAATCACTCCTAAGAAATGCCTTATACTTTGATTTCAGAGAAGCTTTAAATATCTGATACCAAAGAAGGAAAAATGCTATGAGCTGGAGATTCAATAACCTAATTATTATTAAATTTGCTCGAAAGAATTAGTACCACTTTTCTCATATAATGATGAAGTTAAAATAGTAAAAGCTAGAAGTAATTCCAGGGTTTTCATTATGTTGTCTGCTCAACAATCTCTGGCATAGCCCCACTCATGAATTAATATATTGCTTAAGATTCCCCCTCCCTTGCCAGGATGAATGCGACCTTAAATCAAATGCTATATTAGGTCAATATGAATGTGCAAAATTAGAGTTATATGAGGAATATGTACTATATAACCCATTATCTTCCATCATTGAACAGTTCTATGTCTAATTTAGTGTAATGAGTTTTAATATTCACATTACTTTGATAAAAATTACATAAACCTTTTTACATTATAATGTATGAAAACTTTATTTCTACAATATTTACTTCCTGGGTCATGAAATAACCCCAGAGTGGGAGTTAATACATTCGGACCAGGTCTGCTTTGATCATCTGTCTAGAGCATCATCGAAGCTGGAAGCTTTTTTTGTTTAGTAGCCATTTCACATACTCTGTTGTGCACAGCTTGCACAGTGGGAAACAACCGTCCACCTAGTGCCTCCACCCACCAAAGAAAATTATGTACAGTGCATTGTCTGCTCTTTTCTCCATGTACCCAGAGAGGAAAGAACTCCCGACTTCACCTTCGCCTCAGAGGTTCTGCAGTGACTGCAGAATTGACGTTTTTAGGAGCTGCCAATTATACCATTACACACACTAACCACCTCACCAGAAAAGATCATAACTCTAGCAAGCAGACATAAGAAAATGTCTGTCTGTTTGTTCAACTTGATTAAAATAATCAGTGAAATATTAATAATTTGGGACTTGTCAAATAAACTGAAAAAATTTATGTCTATAAAACAGTCATACCACTAGGCATGGTGGCATATGCCTGTAATCCCAGCACTCAGGAGGCTGAGGCAGCAAGATCATTGGAAATTCGAGGCCAGCCTAGGCTACAAAGTGAGTTCAAGGCCAGCCTGAACTATGTAGAGAGACCCTGTCTTAAAAAGACTAAATAAATAAATAAATAAATAATGAAACAGTCATACTACAAAATATCATAATACAGGACATATGTTTATGAGTTATTTGGCAATCTAAAAGCATGAAACTATAACATAACAACATATATATATATCCTCCATATGTTTTAAATTAATAATAGGATTTGCAACCTGTAAAGACTAAAACGTATAATCAAATAATTCAGCTTCCTCATTAAATTCTCTCCTTTTTATGTAGGCCCACTTGACAAATAAGTGTTCTATTTGGCTTTGTCTGTTTAACTTTTGGACTTCTTAAAGAACATGCAAGTAGATTTTTCACCTAACAGTTGCATGCACTGTGGCCCCTCAGCGTTCTCTGTGTGACTCTTCCCCACACACTCCCATCAGATGCTGTTGTGGCTTATTTACCTGTCTCCCCCCACCAGGCTGCACCTTCTGTGAAGACAAGAATAAGCAAGTCTTTCTTGATATTGCATCCTAGGCCTAGGACTGTGCCTGGAACATAGTATTTGCTCAGTAAATATTTGGTAAGTGAATAAAACAACCAACTCAAGAGGAAATAAAGTTCAATATATGTGAATTAATATTAACAGCTTGCCCTTTGCCTTTGTCTTTATTTTGTCTCTCTCTATTCTTGCATTGTTCTCAGCCCCTTCCAAAATTCTGTGTGTAATAACTATTACTTCAATGGTAAAGAAAAATTTAAATTGTCTAGTACCCACACTGCACACAACATATTCTCAATGAGGAATTTTTGACTATAGGAAAGAAGACAGGGAAGAGAGAGGAAGGGTAGCAGACAAAAATCTTGAGAGATGTTTTTAAGGCTATAAGTGTAAAGAAAAATTGGGGCCTTGCTCTTTTCTCCTTTGCCTTTGGTAAATATATTATCATGTTGGGACAAACCATCTTCATACTTACAAAACAACCACGATTGTTAATTGTTGGTTTGAATGAAACACTGTTGAAAGTAAAGCATTCCTATGAACATAAACAAAAATATGCTTCAGTATTTTTGTGTATATTGAGTTTTTCTCTGTAAATCTCATTTTCTTTCAATATTATAGTGAAATATCACCTAAATGAAAGAGATAAAATTCACACAAAGAAAGATCAACGGAGTGTCACGGATTGCAGCCCATTTCTCTGACTAAGAATTAAAAATGTTCCTTGTCTATCAGACTCCAGTTTGTAAGGAAATCAATTATATCAAATGATGCGCAAAGCCCTGGAGGGTAAGAAAAGTCAAACCCGCACGCGCTATTCGCTGCAGGTGAGAAGAAAATAAACACCATGTGGAATCTGCATTATGGGTTCAGTTTAATTCAATCAATGTCTGAATATTTGTTTAATTCAATCGATGTCTGAATATTTGTTTCCTGGATGTTTGTTAAATATTTGCATGGGAGAATCAGGTTAATTAATGCATAAAAGTAGTCTGAGTCAGAGTGAATTTTGATATAATTAAGAAAGAGAGAAAGCTAGAAATGTTGGCTATTTATGGAAGTGGATTTCCCTTCTTTGCAGACTAAATAACAAAGAGAATTTTTCTACAGAAGGCATGCAAAATTTCCTATGTGTTGTTATAATTCATTGATATAGTATAAACTAGATATTAATGCATTTCTGTGGTTATTTTTGATGCACTCTTTTCAAGTTAAATTGTGCTATTGAAACTGTTTTCATTAAAATATTTACATAATCGTAATGAAGGAATGAACTGATATTGGTGACCCCGATGTTCTTTTAAGAGAATTGAGTCTATACAAGTAAAATACTTGAGAATTATAGGATACTTTAATTTTTTAATGCTAAACTTCACCTAGTTCAGCAAAATAACTGAGTAGGTATGCCTTTTAATCTGTTTCTGTCACCTGAGAAGTGGTTTCAGATTGGTATGATGGAGTGATGTGTAAGATATACAATATATTGTTTATCTTCTGCAAATATTTGACTTTTGAAAGAGTGGCTGTTATTCATATGAAGTTTTGCACCGGATGTTTTAAATAGTTTGAGGATACTTTTGGAGCATAGAGGTAAAAACACAAGACAATAAACTAACATAGCACAAATTTTTACTCTTTAACCATTGAAACCAGGCCAGGTCAGAAAAAAAGTGGTATTCACACACAAAGGATGCTTTGCCATAAAGAAAACATAAACTTGAGTCACTTGTAGGAAAATAATGTGAAGTGAAATAAGCCCAACACACAGATTTAAATAATGCATAGTTTCTCTTATACGAAAAGCCCAAATTATAAATAAACAGCAAAATAAGAAATGGAAAAGAAGTAGGAAGATAGGTCTTTTTCAAATGGGAAGGGGATCAAGAGATAAAGGGAGCGGGGGGCTGGGGATTTAGCTCAGCGGCAAAAAGCGCCTGCCTGGCAAGCGCAAGGTCATGAGTTCGGTTCCCGGTACCGGAGAAAAAACAAAAAAAAAAAAGAAAGAGAGAGAGATAAAGGGAGGGGAGTGGGTGAGGAGGGTAAGGGAATGAAGGAAGGAAATAGGATGTGTTATGTACATGTGCCAACTCCACACAAGGAATATAAATATTATATATTAATAAAAATTGTAATCCTCAATGAAAACAAAAGCCAATTCTTATTTCTCCTTTATAATAAACTAAAGCTGCAAAGATGAAGCAACTTGGAAACAACTATGTAGCCTGAAAATATACAAGAACTAGAAGTTTATCCAAACCATTGCTCTCCCTGAGGCATATCCAGAATCAACAGCTATGAAGTAAGTGGCCGCCTGCCCAGCAGGACTAGACCAAGGTAGTGAGGCACTCCTGTCCCCTTCATAAAACAGCACCTCTGTTCTTCTAGTATGGCTGAAATTCTCATGCTTTTCCCCAGTATGGCTGAAATTCTCCCTCTAGAGATTTACTATCCTCTGATTTAAATTCAGGTAAATGGAATAAAACTTTAAGAATTAACCAATTAAAAATTATAATTCACAAGACTAAAAGCAACATTTGAAATCAACCATTCCTCCTCTATTCTACAGACAAGTTTTCTGTCTTCTGATAACCTCAACGAAGCTACTAAAAAGTGGCAGGGACGAAAAGAAGGTACAGATGGAGAAGCCCACAGTGTTAGAGACATGGCTCATCTTTGTGGCTGTTAGTACAACTAACCATTCTACATAGTTCTCACTGCCTCATCTCCTGACAGAGTAACAAAAAATGATGGTTTTTGAAGACATATAGTCAATATCCTCTGGCTATACATAAGCTTTAGTTCCTTATCATAAGTCAAGGAAATAAAAGCTTTGCTTTTAGTACATTCTTTTAAAGAAAAAAATGAAGTAAGATTTTGTCATGTGTTAGTTATTCTGTTAGTTTTCTTGTTCAAAAAGGAATCTCAAACTGTTTAAAACATCTGGTGTCAGACTTTACATAAGAACAACCACCTTTCCCTAAAATCAAGCCAACTTGATCAACAACCATGGCAGCTCATGGTAACACTTTCAAGGGTTTTGAAACACGATTCAATTTTATAATAACTGGAATTGTTTAAAGTAAATTCACATGACTACAAAGAGCTACTAGCATGTATGTTCCATGAAGGCAGAAATCTAAATTTTGTTCATAACTATACACAACATGATCAAAACATATGGGGAATGTTTACACTTTAAAATGATTGTTATAGTAAAAGACACATTGCCATTAATGCTCTTCAGAACACTACCCGTCACTTGGAACTCATTTATATCATCATTCTTGCCACTTTCTGAAGCAATTCTAGAAGTCTTCTTTCATGAATGTCTTGGTAAGATGTGATAAAAAAAAAATACACTGAATGCTGTTGCTAATGACCATCCAATGGAAAGGCAGGCTTGTAAAAACATTGTATTCCTCATCTAGCTTATTCACTGGCTCTGGCACTGTCACTTATGGCTCTTCTTTACAGTGGAAATGACCATGACAAGTAAATATTTTGCATTGATTCAGGGCATTGAGGTAGCCGTGACAGCACAACTAAAGATACATGGGAAAGAGGGCATCACAACTGCTTCAGAAAGTGACAAGACTGAAGGGATATGTATGTTAGGAGTGAGGGGGAGTATCTTGAGGCAGATTAATGGCAGTATGTCTTTTTCTGTAATACTTTAAACATTCACTGTAGTTGTTTGTTACACTTCATATACCTAATGCCTACTATACTGCCCAAAAGATACATAATAGAAGGGTAAAAATAAATGGACAAATAGATATCTTCTATTTTCCTAAAATACAGGGGAAGACTACCAGTAAGTTTATTTTATGTAGACATGCCAAAATTGTAATGCTGAAGAAAAACAAGAGGAAAGGATAGAGTAGCTGCCAATATTTGTTACATATTGATTTGTGCAAGTTCTTTATGGGTCTCGTTTTTATTCCTCACAACATCCTCTGAGATAGGTTTCACTACCTTCATTCTCAGACAAGTATGCTGTCACTAAAACATCACCAATTTCCCTAAAGGAATAGTACTGGCTGTTGTAACTAAAATTTGTATCTAGACCCAACCATAAACTTTATATTCTTTTTAACTGTACTATGTCCCTCAAACTACCAAACAGAAAAAATTGACAAGCCCAAATGCAGAGATGGAGTGTAAAAATATGAATAGCAGAAGGCAGTTTCACCAAAGGAGGCACAAATATTTCTACTTTAAAAGCTAGTGTGAGTTCAGAACACTCAGAAATACAATAGCAAACACTACTCTAGTATGAATGTTACATCCGAATTTTGTTCTAACTTTACTATGTCATCCTAACTACAATAAATCTAATAGGTTATTGAGTTCACATGTGTTTATGATCATACTAAGCATCAAAATTCTTTCCTAGCAACTCTGGTATATCTCCTTTGCTTTGATTATTTTTCTGTCATTGCTGAGACAAAATACCCAGTTCCGAAAATTAAGAAAGAAAAGGTTTATTTAGCTCACAGTTTGTGAAGGCTGGAGTCCATAATCATCTGACTCCAACGCAGGGTGGCATGGCATAGGAGCAACACTTCAAAGCAATGGAAGACAGCAAAAACAAGAAGAGCAAAAGGGGGAGAACAAGCCCCTTTTTCTCCCTTATATTGTATGCAGGCTACCCACCTTCATGTGGGTGCAGCACTCAATCCACCTCTGTGCCCTCCTCTTGCACAGGCTCAGGATGTTTACAAAGTGAAGACCCTGGCCCTCTGCTGAGTCACTTAGTTAAACACGATGAACAATATCCTAGAGCAGTAAGGGTATGTCCACACATTGGGATGTAGAAGTACCGGGTTACTTAGCTAAACTTCTACACTTCTCAAGTTGGCACAATGTATCAACCATAACACCCTTCCTAAAAATTTCAGATGTCATGGAGTTCTCACCTCCAAGGTTATAATTAATTTCAATAGCTTCTGCATTAACTTGGTGGTTATAATTGCTGGAAAAGTGTAACTGATGGTTCAGTAAGTGAATAATTATGTAAAATAAGAAATTAAACTGCAGGCTATATACTGGCAGCCCCTACTGTAACAAGAGGAAATGATGGGTAAGTTCATGTGGCTGCATTGCATGAGATAAGAGTTTTACCTAAACAAGTTAGAGAAATTCATACTGTACCCTGGGGAGGAATACACTAAATGGAACTGAATTAAAGTTTATTAGATTGATCAGACAATATGCTAATAACGAATATACTTCCCAAGTCACACTATCTAATCTGATGGAACAGAACATGGTTGAAATCTGCAGATGAGTTTTAGATACTTGATGTACAGACACAGAACATGTTTGACAGAACCAACCAAACCAACCTACATCACACTAATGTATAAGTCATGTTAATGTTATCTGGATAGGATTCACAGAACCAGTGTGATAAATATAAACCAGTACAATACATCATTCCTGATAATACAAAAAGGATAAGTATTCTGTTAATAAGTTAATAACAGTGGCCTTAACAATTACCACTAAGTTATGTGGTAAGGAAGAATTAACCAAAAGAGAGTTAAGCAAGGTCAATGAAGTTGAAAACCTGAAAATCAAAAATGAGGACAATAAAATTAGACAAATCTATTCAATGTCCAATAACCTTTTCCTCTCTAAAAGGCAATTTTTTTCTAATATCTCCAGGGGTTTGCTAACTTACAATTACTTACCCTATATCCCTCTGCCTACAAAAAATAATTTGCAAATGTTAACATGAAAATGTAAGCAAAGATGAAAGAATAAAAATTTACTACTGATTTCATAAGACAGATGAATCTCTGTGACTAACCTTGGAACATTGGTTTCCATTTTTGTTTGTGCAAGCATCACTTTCTATCAACACTATCTTTTCAAAATAAATTTGCTGGGATATAATTTATAGATCATAAAATGCACCCTTTATAATTACACAGCTCAGTTATTTTTTGCTAAATTTATAGAACTGTGCCATTAGCACCACAATTGAGCTGTAGGGCATTTCTACTGCTTTAAAAGGATCCTTCAAACTCATTTATTGTCCAACCCTTCTCCCATGCTCAGCCCCAAACACTCACCAATTTGTTTTTCCATCTTTATAGGTTTGCTCTGCAGAGTGATCTATGGTGTGAATAGAATCAAATAAGATGTGGTCTTTTGTGTCTAGCTTCTTTCACTGTGCAAGTTTTTGAGATACATACACACTATAGCACCTGTCAGTAGTTTACTCTTTTTATGGCTGAATAGTCTTCTACTGTGTGAATATATCATTTATTTAACTGTCACTTGATGATATTTGGATTGTTTCTAGTATGATTTTTGTGATTAAGGAGGTTATGAACATGTCTATTCACCAGTTTTATGTGGTCATATGTCCATATTTCTCTTTGGTAGATACCAGAAAGAGCAGTACTAGGAAACAGGGTAAATTTACATTTAGCTTTGTTTGTTTGCTTGTTTGTTTGTTTGTTTGTTTGTTTTAAGACAGGGTTTCCTTATGTAGTTCAGGCTGATCTCAAACTCAATATAATCTTCCTGCCTCAGCCTTCTAAATGCTGGGATTACAGGCATGCACCAACATGCCAAGCTTACATTAAACTTCTTTTTAAAGAAACTACCAAACTGGATTGCCTCAGGAAGGAGGCACCTGCTTATGTAAAGTATAAGTCCACATGCCACCCTTCGTCCATTGTCTCTGGTATAGGGGTGCTAGCGAGTGGAGTGCAAATTTGAGTTCTGTGCTTCCTCCACTGCCTCATTGCCTTGGGACAGCAGTGCTGGTGAGTCCAAGTGTGAGTCTGTACTCTGCACTTCCTCCATTGCACCAGGATGGCAGTGCTGGTAAGAGGAGTCAAGAAAGGTGTAGGTCCACCTCTGCATTTTGTCTGTTGGCCCTGAACAGCAGGGCTGGAGTGTGAAGGGGAGGTCCACATTCTGTGCTTCCTCTATTGCCCCAGGATAGCTTTCCAATGAGAGGAATATGGCAATGCTGGCAAGAGGAGACATCTTGAGGAACAGACACCTCATAGGAAAGCCTTGACATCAGTGATAAGGCTATCTAACATTGGAAATCTAAAAGCATTATTATAGAAAATAAAATAAAACAGAAAATGACAAGATGAAATAGTAAAATACAATCCCAATTGCCAAGCCCACCCAAGACAAGTCCGGAACACAAAGAGATAGAGGAACTTAGAAGCCAGCAAATAGAACTCTCTGAAATGATAGCAGCAGCAGTGAAAAAACAAATGGAAGAGGCCATATAAAAAATAATCTCTAAGGTACAAAAAAGAAATGACTACCAAAATAAAAGACATTAAAGCAAACACAGATAAACAAATAGAAGAGCTCAGGAAAATGATGGAAGCCATGAATACAAAATACAGACAAGACATAGAATCAGTGCAACACATCCAAACAGAAATGCAGCACATTAGAAACTCCACTGAAAGTATAAAGAGCAGATTGAATGAAGGCAAAGAGAGAACATCAGATCTAGAAGACAAGAACATAACTAGCAACCAGGAAAAGAAAGATATCTTAAAATCACAAGAGACCATGAAAAACTGATCCAAGAGCTACAGAATGAAGCATAGAAGAACAATGTAAGATTGATTGGAATCAGTGAGAAAGCTGGAGACAGAATAAATACCATTAAAAAACCTCTTCACAGAAATAATAGCAGAAAACTTCCCAAACATGTATAATTTGACATACAAATAAATAAAGCACAAAGAACGCCAAATACCACAATCAAAATAAATCACACCAAGGTTTATAATAATCAAGATCCCAGGAATTCAGCACAAAAAACAAAATTTTAAAAGCAGCTACAGAAAAGAAACATATCACCTATAACAGAAAACCATCAGAATCACAGCAGACTTCTCAACACAAGCCCTCAAATCAAGAAAAGCTTGGAATGCAATATTTCAAGCCCTCAAGGAAAACAATCTTCAACCCAGACTGATGTATCCCACAAAACTATCTTTCAAAATTGATGGAGAAATAAGATAAATTCAAGACAAAGAACAACTGAAGAAATTTATGACCCTGAAACCAGCTCTACAGAATGCTCTGAAAGACATATTAGAAAGAGAAAATGAAGACCACAAATGCAGGAATACCAATAGAAAGAAGCCTCTGGGTAGGACAAGCAATTAAACAGAATAGAAAGTATGGGGAAAAAAAAAAAACAAAGAAACAGTATAAAGAAGAAAAGCCCATATGTATGTTATGACCGTCAGTGTACACTGGCTATCTGCAGACCGCAGAGCAGCAACCCAACCTCTGCAGAAGTCTTGGTTGGCGGGTCAGATCCATGTACCCTCAAACAGCTGCCTGCACACCCCAGAGCAGAGATCTGTGTCTGGCCACCACTGGGTTCACAACTGAGGCCCACAGGGCTTCCACTGATGGCCTGGAGACCCTGGTACCAAAGGTCAGTATTCTGCCACCATCATGGCTATGGTCTGAGCCATAAGCCCCACCAACTGCCTGGGTATCCTAGACCCAGTAGTCCACTGCCCTCAAATATATTGGGATTAGTTTGACACCCAGGAAAACTAGGTCCCTAGAGACCTTTGGTGAGCTGCCTGGTAATCATGAGGCTCAGTGCTTTCCCTCTGACATCCAAAATGACAAGATGTAGGAGCAAAATGCAATCTCAGAACTCAATACCACCCAGAACAAGTCCAGGAGACAGTGACATAGAACTTGGAAGTCACACACTTGAAATCTCTGAAATGATCGCAACTGAAGTAAAGAAACAACTCCATCAGGCCATAGAAGAAACCAGATCAGAAATAATCTCCCAGGTAAAAAAAGAAATGATATTAATAATGAAAGAACTGCTCAGCACATCTAAAGAAAACATATATTAAAAAAGACAAGCACAGGAAAATGATGGAAACATTAAATGAACAAAACAGGAGAGAACTAGAATGTATGAAACAGATTCAAAGAGATATCCAAGAAATCGAGACACCCATCAAAAGCTGACAAAACCACTTGAATGAAGCTGAAGATAGACTTTCACATCTTGAAGACAGCATTACTGCCAATGATTGTGAAAGGAAAGATCTCTTAAAACTAAAGAACCGTGAAATATTAATTCAACAACTGCAAGATGATGCAAAGAGAAACACCATAAGACTAATAGGGGTCAATGAAACAACAGGAGCCAACACAAATGACATAAAAAGAATACCTGCAGAAGTAATAGCAGAAAATTTCCCAAGCATGAAAAAAGAATTTGACGTACAGGTAAGTGAGGCATATGGAACCCAAACTAATCATAACCAAAATAAAGCTACACCCAGACATATAATAATCAAGATCCCAGATATCCAGCAAAAGAAGAGAATTTTAAAAGTCATTAGACAAAAGAAACAGATCACCTATAAAGGAAACCCCATCAGAATCACGACAGATTTCTCAACACAAACCACCAAATCAAGAAGAACTTGGAATGAAGTATTCCAGGTCATAAAGCAAAACAATTTCCAACCCAGATTGATGTATCCTGCAAAACTATTCTTCAAATTTAATAGAGAAATAAATATTTCCATGACAAAGAATAACTGAAGAACTTCATGAGTGTCAGACCCTATAAAGAGGACTAAAGGATGTTCTAGACAGAGATAAAAATGACCATAATTTCAAGAATAACAGTAGAAAGGAACTACTTCATAGAGCAAGCAATTAAATAGAGTAAAAGTAGAAAACCAACAACAGCTGAATGACATGACAAAGATAAGCCAACACATTTCAGTTGTAACCATTAATGTAAATGACCTCAACTCATCAATCAAAAGAAGCAGACTGGCAGAGTGGATCAAGAAACAAAATCCAACAATATGCTATATACAAGAAACACATTTAACTCAAAAGGAAATTCATAGACTGAAGGTCAAAGGATGGAAAACAATCCTCCATGCAACAGGAGCCAAAAAAAAAAAAAAAAAAGCAGGGGTAGCAATTCTGTTTGCAGACAATGCAAGTGTCAAACCAAGAATGATCAGAAGAGATAAAGAAGGTCACTACATGCTGGTTAGGAGAAAACTTAAAGAGGAAGAGATACCTATCGTAAATATGCATGCACCAAACATCTGAGCACCCAACTATATAAGACAAACCTTAACTGACACCAAAAAACAAATATCTAACAATACTATTATAATGGGGGACCTTAACACCCCATTGACACAAAGAGACAGGTCAACGGGACAAAACATCAGCAAAGAAATAGCAGAATTGAACAAAACTTGTGAACAAATAGACTGAGTAGAGGTTTACAGAGAGTTCCACCCCAAAACATCAAAATACACATGCTTCTCAGCTGCACATGGGACTTTCTCTAAACTAAACCATGTATTAGCCCATAGAACAAGCTTACCTGAATGCAAAGGAGTTCGAATTAACCCATGTATATTATCTAACCACAGTGCAATAAAATTGGAAATTAATGACAAAAGGAACCACAAAAATTCCATAAACACATGGAAATTAAATAATACCCTCCTGAACAACAAATGAGTCACAGAAGAAATTAAACAATGCCTACAAGCAAATGAAAATGTAAATACTACTTACCAGAATCTGTGGGATGCACTGAAAGCAGTCCACAGAAGAAAGTTTATAGCGGTGAACTCACATATCAGGAAAACAAAATGAGAATAAATAAATAGTCTAAAGCTGCACCTCAAACTTTTAGAAAAAGAAGAACAAGTCAAGCCCAAAGCCCAAAGAAGGGGGGAAATTATAAAGATCACAGCAGAAATAAATGCAATTGAGAAGAAGAAAACACTCCAAAGAATTAATGAATCCAGAGCCGGTGTCCAGAAAGCCGCGTGGGGGAGGAGCTCCAGTCTCTGGGTTGGACCCCAGCCATGCAGGCGCCCGGGAGGTGGGCAGCCAGCACCCAGGAAGCCATATGGTGGTGTGCGCCGGCGCATACCAGCCATCAAGCTAGCCACCACCACGCGGTGGAGAACTATCATGGCCCAGAAGAACAGTGACACAATTGGCCCGCCATGCGCCATGGAGGCCTGCCCGGGGACATGCGTTAATCATCCCAACATGGAGAAACCCCTGGGAATACATGTCACACAACAGGTCCCTCTTGCCCCTGCTGTTGAGAACCAGAAAGGTCCAGAGTCAGCAGAGTAACAGCTGCTGAACAAGGACTTGGAGAAAACGAGAATACAGGCTGCGCCCAAAGACTCAGAGGTGTAGTTGACTGGGGTCACGAGAGCTGTTTGGAAGCTAAAAATCAGGAGGACCTTGGATAATACCTGGGGAGACCCCCTGGAAGCCATTCTTCCCCTGACAGTACAGGCTACAGTACAGGCAGCGTGTGGAGCTCCAGAGAGGTCTGCACCGAGGTTCCTGCTGCCTGTGCTGACAGTTAAGGAAAGGACACTAAGTGGTTGCGGGGTCCCAGTGCACTGGGAGGCTGGAGAGAAAAAGCTACAAAAAATGGCTTTTGCCCCAGATGGCTCACTTGAGATGTTAGTAAGGATTGCCCCCTCAGTATTCTATAGCCGTGATGAGGAGGAGGCCAAGGAGAGAAAACAAAGAGACCAAGAAAAAGCAGCTGCTCTTGTGCAACACCAAGAGAAACAGACCCTAAGTCTGATTCTCAGGGTCCCAAGATAAACTCGATAACTACAATCATCTGCTACCACTGTTAAAAGCCAGGCCACCTCAAGAGGAACTGCCCTAAGAAGCCCCCTGGGCCATGCCCTGAATGCAAAGGTGACCACTGGAGATCAGTCTGCCCTCTGAAGTGGAGGCTCCAGAGCTTAGACCCATCCTACCAGTTAGTCTAACAGGAATGAGGGAGCCTGGGGCATACTCTGCCTTCTCCCTCTGGCCAGACTGTCATCTCCATGGAGGGTTCCCCCGTAATCACTACTATAGAGGAAAAAGAAAACAGCCTGTTGCTAGACACAGGTGCAAGTCTCTCGGTCCTTCTTTTCTTTTCTTTTTTTTTTTTATTTTAGAAATTAAAGGAGGAAAATACTAACAGACCGACAACAATTTACAAAATAGCATAGGATCAGTACAGACATTACAGAGTTACAAACAGAGTGGTAGGGAATTAACAATGCTTATTGTATTACATATTGATATCTTCAATGTAGTTTCTCATGAAAACACATATAGACATACAAAGCTAATCAACCAATGACTCACTGACAGTTTCTTTCAGCAAGGAAATACAGGACAGTAGAACACCCGTGTTAACTATCCTGCATATATCGGTCCTTCTTTTCAATCCTGGCTTTTCTTCCAGCAGTCACACCTCAGTGAAAGGAGTCACTGGCGAGGAGGTAATCTGCTATTTTTCACAACCCTTAGGCTGTAACTGCTTGTTAGATCTTTCTTGCATATCTCTGTCTTCCTGAGAAACCACTTTGAAGACACCACCATATATTACAGCAGCCACTGATATTTTCCTACTAATCTATCCATAACTCTGTATTGTTTGTATTGTTCCTATGCTATTTTGTAAATGGATGTATGTTTATTACTATGTGTTTCCTACAACAACCATTGAGAATAGTCAATGAATATTCAATTGGTCGCTCATGTATACCTCTATTTTCTTTAGAAACCACTTTGAAAATACCAAAGTATAGTACAACAGTCATTGATAATAACCTACCACTTTTGTCTGTAGCACACGATTGTCTATTTGTTTTCCTGAGAAACTATCTTGTTGTAAAACAACAACCATTGATAATTTCCTACCACATTGTCTGTAATTTGGTAAGACCCCTATTACTATATTATCCTTCTTTTACTCTTTAAAATAAAGTAATAAATAAATAAATATATAAATAAATGGATTAATGAATCCAAGAGTTGGTTCTTTGAAAGAATAAATAAAATTGATAAACCTCTAGCCAACCCTATCAAAAAAGGAAAGAAAAAACTCAAATTCATGCAATAAGGAATGAAAATGTAAAATCACTACAGATTCAATAGAAATTCAGATCATCAATTCTTACTTCAAAGATCTTTACTCCCACAGAATGGAAAACACAGAAGAAATGGTCAGATTCCTGGATAAGCATGAATCACCAAAGTTGAATCCACAAGATATAAAAATCTTCAATAACCCAATATCAATTATGGGAATTTAAAATGTGATTAAAAACCTACCAACAAAGAAAAGCCCAGGTCCTGATGGATTCACAGCTGAATTCTACAAGACATTCAGAGAAGATTTAATGCCAATATTCCTCAAACCCTTTAATGAAATTGAAAAGAAGCAATTCTCCCTAGCTCATTTCTGGAGGCAAGTATTATACTGATACCAAAATCAGAGAAAGACCCAACAAAAAACAGAACTACAGACCAATATCCCTAATTAATATAGATGCAAAGATACTCAATAAAATACAGAAAATAGAAATTGATGGTCTTTACCTCAATCTGATAAAAGCCGCCTATGCAAAGATTTCACTTTAAAATCAGGAACAAAACAAGGATGTCCACTGTCACCACTCTATTCAACATAGTTCTGGTAACATTAGCCAGAGCAGTAAGTCAAGAGAGACATATAAAAGGAATAAGAATGGGAAAGGAAGAAGTGAAATTATCATTATTTGCAGATGACATGATACTGTATCTGGAAGACCCCAAAAACTTCACCAGAAGACTACTAATCAACAAATTCAGTATCATAGCTGAATACAAAGTCAACACTCAAAAATCAATAGCGTTCCTATTCACAAACAAAAAATACACTGAGATAGAAATTAAGGAAACTATACCTTCTACAGTAGCATCCAAAAAATTAAAAAATTTAGGAATCAATCTAACAAAAGAAGTGAAAGATCTATACAGTAAAAACTACAGTACTCTGAAAAAAGAGATCAGAAGTATTTCAGAATATGGAAGGATATTCCTTGCTCTTGGATAGGAAGAACCAAAAGTGTGAAAATAGCCATACTTCTTAAACTGTTGTACAGATTCAATGCAATTCTAATTAAAATACCATTAGAATACTTCACAGATCTACAGAAAACATGCCTTAAATTCATCTGGAACCAGAAGAGACCCAGAATATCAAAACAATCCTGGGCAACAAAGACAAGGCAGGTAGCATCACAATCCCTGACTTGAAATTATACTACAAAGCTACTGGGAAAAATCAAGGTGGTACTGGCAAAAAAACAGACCTGAGGATCAATGGAATAGACTGGAAGATGCAGGAAACACACTCAGCCATCTTATCTCTGACAAACTGGCCAAACAAGTTCACTGGAAGAAAGATAGTCTCCCTAATAAATGGTGCTGGAAAAACTGGCTCACCACATGCCAAAGACTGAAACTAGATCCATGTCTATTACCCTGCACAAAACTCAAGTCAAAATGGATCACATATCTCAATATTAAAACAAAAACACTAAATCTACTGGAAGAGAAAGCAGGTAAAATCTTGAAGACATAGGGGTAGGCAGAGAATTCATGAACAAAAACCAAACTGCATAGGAAATATTTCAAAGAATCAACAACTGGGATCTCATCTTACTGAAAAATTTTTGCACATCACTAGGGGAGTAAAAAAAAAAATCCACAAATTGGGAAAAAATTCTAGCTGCCTGTCCCTCAGACAAAGGACTCCTATCTAGAACATATAAAGAATTAAAAACCATCAGCCCCTGAAATTCAAAGACCCAACCCACAAATGGGCATCTAAGATGAATACATACTTCTCAGATTAAGAAATACAAATGGCAATAAATAGATGAAAAACATCATTGGTCATTCTAGAGATGAAAATTAAACCAACACTGAGGTTCCATCTCATCCCAGCAAGAATGTCCAGTGACAAAAGTTGGAGGGGCTATTGGGAAAAATAAACACTTCTCCACTGCTGATGGGAATGTAGACTGGTACAACCACTGTGGAAATCAGTGTAGAGACTCCTTAAGAAACTGAGATTAGAGGTCCCATACTACCAGCTATTTCCCTACTGGGTATCTTCCCAAAAGAATTAAAAACATCATACTACAGCAATATATGTGCACCCATGCTTATAGCAGTACAATTTGTAATAGGTAAATCTTGGAAACAACCTAGATGCTCATCAACAAAAGAATGGATAAAAAAAATGTGTTTTTTATATTATGGAGTACTACTCACCCATAAGGAAGGATAAACTGGAGACTTTTATAGGTAAATGGATGCAACTAGAGACCATACTCATAAAAGAAATAAATCAGACCCATATGTATAAACACTGTATTGTCTCACTAGTGTGAGAAATTGTACAGGAAAATAGGATACAAAATGTACAATAAATATTGTAGCAGAAACCTGGAAAAGAAAAGAAAAGTTTGATGGGGGAAAGGGGAAAGGGAAAAAGGGAAAAAGAAAAAATACATGTATCCATAAGACAGTAAAGATAGTTTTGCAGCCAGCTTCTCTTAGTTCCTTAAAAAGAATGTTTTGCACTAATATTGTTTGGATAGGACATCATGCCAATATCTTGTACTTTGATTAACTAGTACAAAGACAATGTGCAATGTATCAATTATTTTTTTTTTGGTACCGGGAATCAAACTCAGGACCTTGTGCAGGAGCTTGTGCTGCTGAACTATATCCCCAGCCCACTGTATTAACTATTGTAAGTGTACTACTAACCTGTTTTGAAACTTGGTTTTATTGTTTGTTTATCTTTTTTCTCTTTACAGTAAAAATTTTTTTAATTACCAAACTATTTTCCAAAATTATTGTATCATTTTATAGTCAACTTTCTCCATATCCTCACCAACATTCAATATTTTTGATTGCACTCTTTCTAATAGGTATATGTAGTAACTCAATGTAATCAGACTTCGCATTTTCTTCATGAGTATTAATTTTGAGCATCTTTTCCTTTATTTAATAAATTTTAGACATATTTTAGGAGGAATGGATTGAAATATTCTGACTTTTTTATTTGAGGTGTGTTCAGTCCTGTTTTTTCTCTCTTTTTTCTCTTTTTCCTTCTTTCTTCTTTTCTTTCCTTCTTCTTTTTTGTACTTTTATTATGAGACAGGGTTTCACTAAATCACTAAGTTTTCCATGCTGAACTGAAACATTTAATCCTCCTACCCCAGCCTCTTAGAGTGCTGGAATTACAAGCATGCACCACAATGAGATCATCTATATTGCCCCGTTCTCTTCATAGAATGTATTCTCCTTTTTCCCATTTTTATATTTGTCATTTAGTATCCATGTTTTTCCTTCTTTTTCAACCACTCAGCATTTAGAAATAAAATTGCATCTATCACTGTACATTCAGAAATATATTGTATAGTTTTTTCTTTTCTTTTGTTTCTGTTTTGTTTTTGTCTTTTTGAGACAAGGTCTCACTATGCAGTTCAGACTGACCTTGAGCTCACTTTGTAGCCGAGGCTGGTCTCAAACTTGAAATGATCCTCTTGCCTCAACCTTCCCAATTGCGGGGATTAAAGAAAGGTATGTGCCACGATGCCTGGCTAATTTTTTATTTTAAAGAGAAAAAAAAGTTTCCTTCTTTTAAAGAAAAAACTGATGAAGTACTTATGCTTAACCCTTATCAGAATTTCATGCATGTTATCCTTCTGAAACAGAATGGGATAGGCACCTTCTAAGAAAAAAATGCCAAAATCGGGGAGCAACCAAAAGGACTTAATAAATAGATCCTTTATAAAGTGATCCTCACCAGAGGGCAATGATGTTTTTCTATCAAGGCTACCTGGCAATGTCTGGGGATAATTTTGATGGTCCCATTGGGGAAGAGATGCTGGTTTTCTGGGGCAAAGGCAAAGGACAGCCCAACAGCACAGAGTTATCCAAATAAAATACCAGGAATGCCATGGTCGCTAAACCATGATTTAGAAAAACTAACAAAGGATGATAAAATACCCTACAAAGTCACCAAAGTACAAAGAGATTTACTAACTTTAAGTCCAAAGGACTGAGGTGAGGGAATTGTTACCAGAAGCCTGTCAGAGCCATAGTGCAGGGTAGGGCTGTGAGAAAAGTGTTGAAAGAGGTTTTGGAGGAATTAAGTTTACATAATTTTGAGGATTCTCTTTAAGAATAAGAAAACAAAATTTCAAATCCAAATTAAGCATGATGACAATAAAATCACAAATATTTAATATCTAAGAAATACCACCACCATAATGAAATCCAGTAAAAAAAATAATAATAACAATTTATCAATTAACTGACAGACATGGATTTCAAGTACCTTTTCCTGACACTTCTTGTTTTTATATTCTGATTATATCTTCACAATTTGTATTATTTAATGGGAGGAAAGAGAAATCAGTCAGGACTTTCTCTAACATGATGGATTTTAAATTTGCTTTTCAACATCAATAGTTTAGAAAGTTATTTATAGCTTCAGAATTCATATGGTTACATCATATAATTTTTGTCTGTTATCAAATCTGGAAAGCTTTCTACCAAATTCTTTGTTTAAACTGTAAACTTATAGGACATTTCAAGTTTCCTTGGGTAGTAACATTAAATACTCTCTGAAGTGACAGTAGTCATTAACCAGTTTGTCCTAAGTGTCCTCATTATAGCATCTTGTGAGTTTTATATTATATCAATGTCAGTAACTCAGGAAAGTACCAACAAATTTATATCATTCTCCAATGTGTCTGTATGATTTATTTCTGTTTGTTAATTAGATTATCAAACAAGTCAAGAGCCTATTCATTCTATTCATAATTTATCTTTTCCTCTTAATGAATTATGCTTTTAGTATTATTAGAAAAATGTTTGCTTTATTTCTCCATCAGAATAGTTTACATTAACTTAATCTTTTGAATTATCACTTTTGCTTCATATTTTATTAATTTTATAATTTAAATTGTCTCTTGGTTTTTTAATAAACACACAGGGAGGGGATCAAAGAAAGTGTCTTTCATTTATGTCTTAATCAGGAGATACAAATTTTTCACTTATTTAATTGAAATGTCTAAAATGCCCTTTAAGTATGTACTTCTCAACTTTAGAATATTTTTTCCTTTTAATAAAGCATATGGCCATGTGGACATATTGTAGGAGCTCCCCTCTAGATCTTAGAAAAAGAGCCTGCACATCTGAGCGGCTTTGAAGTTTTATTCATGTCACAGACATCTACCTCTAAAATGAAGTCTCTGCCAATCCTTTCTTAAGAGAAAGAAACTAGAAAAATAAATACCTCAACCTGTCCTTATTGCTAAGACCTATTAATGGCCAAACCCAGTCCGCATCAAAAATATTGAATGATGTAGTCAGTCCAAGTCAGCTCCCAGGTCACAGAGCAGGGCCAAGAGATCTGCAAAGGCAAACAGAAAATAAGAAGTCCAGTTAATTATATCCAAATAATTACTGTCTTCAGAAACTTCCATTTTACAGCATTCATACCTTATATGGGGTCTGCACTGTTCACAGAGAAGAAAAGCAAAATAAGTATGATTGGCACTTGCTCATAAAAATCACTTTCTCAAGAGGCACCAACTAGCGCACATCTGAATACTGCACAATTGTGGTGCAGTAAAGCATATTCATCCTCTAATGCATTCACATATCATAATCATTTTGAAAGCTTCAACACATGTCTTCTAATGGTGTCACTCTATATAATGAGATATGCAAATCAGAATGTTATAGAGAGTCTTAATTGCATTATATCATTCAGAGTTGTAAATGTTCAGCTAGTTATAGTCCAGGTAGGGCAATCAGAAGAAGAAAAGAAAAAAAGAAATATTCTTTTGGCTGTTTGACCCAAAAATGAAATACACTTACATTGCTAATGGGCATATTAATATGCTCCTCAGACATCTATTGTAACAGTGGGTTAACATGGATGGCCTCCAGAGATGTATCAGCATTTCTTTATAAATGTTTTATGAACCCTGGTGTCACTGTTTTGGGGGCTCCAGGCATGATTTCATATTTTTTATAAAGCTTCTTATAAATCCCCAAGGAATTAAAAAAAAAGAACTTAAATCAAAGATGGCTTGTCAGGTAAAGTATAGTATGACATGTGTATCTGCTACAGAGAAAATGTACCTCCTTCATGTATTTTCCATGCAAGTAAATAATTCCATGATATTATTTCCCAAACTCCAAATTCTGACATGATTTCACAACATATGAAAATGGAGACTACGAAACTTTTTCCATTTGAAAATAGATGAATTATTTCAGGTATTACAACATCTGCTCAAGCAAGAAATCTCTAACAGGACCACAGTCATGTTCTGATCCATTTTTATGTCTCCATCTCTACTCTGCATTACACAATACCTGCAAGATCAGATTCCAAGAGCAGGAAACTACTGAAACAAATAATATCCCTTATTTCATTTAAAAATCACTATCCTTTTTTTTCTGCAAAAAACCTTCTATTTCTTTCTTGTAGTTCTATGTAGGTTCCTTCCACATTTAAAAATTGATACTCTCCTAAAAGTACTCTTCTTCCATTAAAGGCCAGCCATAACCACCCTCACTACTATCGCAGTCCCTGCTATGAAGAAATCGCTGTTGAAGGGCCGTGCTCTTTCTGAGTGAGACTGTCTTCGTTTACTTCAGAGTCTTGGAGACTGTGTCTGAAATAACTTGAGACTTGTAAGTCTCACACAAATCTATTGAATCATGTTGAAATTAATGAAATTCAAGGCAGAAAATCACAATTTTCCTGAGACAATCCAATTCTATCATTTGATTCTTGGGAAAAGCATTATTTATTCACTTACCAAATGAGAAGTAGCACTGGGGTGTTTTGCCATTATTGTCACATTGAACACATCCAGAACGATCTGATTAATTCTCCAAGACAAGACACCTAAATTGAGTCCCATATTTTTTCCAATAGCATTTACTACTTCCGCATTTACAAAGGCTTTTATCTCATTATTTATTCTTTTCTCTATCTTGCTCACTCTCTATGTGTCACAAATTGACCCACACGTTAGAATAGACTCTTCCTAAATGTTTCTCGCATTCCATTCCTCTCCCTGCCACTCCCTATCAATACTCACACATTTCTCTCTCCTACCTAGTTTGTTGCACGTGCTTCCTGACACACTTCCATGGAATTTATTCTAAAACCTACTTCTAAAATGATGCACTAAAAATATGATTTTGCTGAGCCACTCTTCTTCTAAAAATTTTTATGAATAACCAATAAATAAAATAATAGTTCAAACTCCACAGTTTGGAAGATATTCAATTTACAGAATTCCATCCCATGTCATAATTTCCTTACCCAAGGTAAGTCAAAGTGAAAAGACCCTGTTGGTCATTGAATGTAACCCTTTCATTTGAACTCATTGCCAGAAATGATACATTTGGTAGATGATAAATCAAGCTTAATCCATGTTTCCTGAGTCCACCTTCTCAACAAAAGTTTTTACCTGGGGTAACATGTTGATGACTTGGGGAGAACTGGCGTAGTCAGTGAAGAAAGAAGGTATTTTAGATAAGAGGTCAAAGAAACAGAAAACACATAGAAATTCTTATTTAAAATAAATTCCATCATCACTTATTCCATTATTACACCTTCTTTTTTCTAAGTCTTGAAAGTCAGTGGCATAGAATTATGTTGAGTGAAAATCTAATCTCAAAAGGTTATAAACTATATGATTCCATTTCTATCATGTTTTGAGATGATGAAATTTTTTTATAGGCATGAAAAATAAATAGTGGTTACCAAGGATTTGGTGGTGATGGGGAGGTTGCTGTTAAAAGATAGCACAAGGTATTCTTGTGAAAAAGCTACTGTTCTGTATTTTGACTATAGTAGCAGTTCCACACCACTATACACTGCTATTACAGCACAGAACTAAACACACGTACACATGAACACAGGTGAGTGTCCATAGAATGAGTACAACCTGAGTAGTCATTTTTCTGATGTTATCCCAACAAAAGAAAGAACAAGAGTGAGAATAGCAGAGTGAGAAGACTTGATGTAGTAAGAGAGAAAGAAAATTCAACATAAGAGAACTGGAGAAAGTGCTAAAGTAAAGCCAAGCCAAAGGTATGTCTGAAAAAAAATTTTTTTTTTTATTTTAAGGATAAAAGGAGGGAAACATTAACAGACATA
>NW_004955449.1:16936450-16977602 GCF_000276665.1 Chinchilla lanigera | reverse complement strand
TAACTCTGTATTGTCTGTATTGTGCTTGTGATATGTTGTAAAATGTTCTATGTCTGTTAATGTTTCCCTCCTTTTATCCTTAAAATAAAAAAAAATAAAAAAAAAAGAAAGAATGCATGTTGCTTTACAAGGGCTTTAGATGTCTCCTTTCTCTGATTTTTGATTATTAAAGTCTAAACATGATATTATCTTGTCCTTGAGTTGCAATTTATTTTGATTAGAGATTGATTCTTTCTTTAGTAAATATTTATAACCTTGAAATATATACATGGCCAGCTACAAATACATGATTTTTTGACAATAGGCATTACAATTGTTTTCACCATAAGCTTTCAGTAAAACATAAACTGCATGATTTCCATAGACATATTTGCATCTTTCTAACCATAGTAGAGTGTTTTACATACCTCCATGTAATAGTGATTATAGAGAACTATTGTCTTAAATAATAAAATTCTTACTTCTGCTAAATATTTAAGATGTCTAATTCGTTGAAAAACAAATGGTTTTTAACATGAACTATGTTATCAAAGTTTATATATTATTTTCTTTTTTAAAATTATAATTTTAGTATATGAATTTTTCTTAGAACATTCCTGTTTTTCTTCTCTTCACCAATTACAGCATGCCATTTAAAAAACAAGATTTCCATAAAGTGGACCTTTCTTGATGCATAAATAAAATAGCTTGGAAACAACAGTGACATTTCCTACAACAGCCACCAGTCCTAATTTTTTTTTTTTTTTTTTTTTTTTTTTTTTTTTTTTTTTTTGCTTAGCTTTGTAGCAACATCCAGGGAATAATTGCAATGCACAAAAACAAAAAAGAAGCCACACTGTGTAACCATGTGTCTATAGAAGAATTCATAGCATTCAAGTGGACCACAGTCTAATCCTTTTAAATGTGCCTTCAAAAACACAACACATCATCATTTTGTGGTTCTGGGTTACCTTTGCATTAAAATGTGTCACCAAGACACATTTTAAACAAGACACATGACAAATTTGATTGTGAATTTAGAGGCTGAAGTTGAGAGATTATTCTGAAGACTCTGAATGGGCTTCTTAAAACACACATACATACACACACACACACACACACAGCCCAGGCAACATGAAGATATTTTCAAAGAACTATCAACAAATATTATCAACAAACAATTTTCAATGATAGGAAAGAATACCAAGATCCTGAAAACCCATGTCTTCCTAACACAAAAAACAAATGTCAAGAATTTGTCAGGAATAACAAGTATTATTTCTATGAATCATTACGGAGAAAACTTCCATTCTTTGCAGCATGACATATTTTTAAATGTTTCCTCATAGTTGTTCCTTTTTATAATGTTTTCAAGAATGCTATCAATTTTGAGTCTTCACATACTGTTTATTTTTCCACAGTAGCATTTTTTAAAGTAATGCACATGGAAAAAATGGAACTCTTGATCCTAGGTTGACTGACATATGTGGTGCATGACTGCTCTTTTTTCTCTCTTCTCACTAATCAGAACTGATTATCAGTCATTGCCTGAGACATTCACAGCCAATCTATTGAACCAATCTTGATAGATTTTCTTTATACTCTGTAACCCATGCATTCTTTAAAAAAGACAGAAACTGTTAAAAAATAGTGACAAATATGTTTTTAATTAATGCAATATATTTAAAAATCTTGTTATAAAAATGTTTCTCAGGCTGGGATATTTATAATTTTCAAAGTATGGATTACAGTGGCAGAAAATATTCTGAAGCCACAAGCTTTAAATGAGGGATGGATACAAAAGCTATCTACACAATCAATGCCATTTCTATCAAAATTCCTATAGTATTTCTTATAGAAATAGGAAAAGTAATTCTAAAATTTATAGTTGAAATATTCAAGAAAAATTAGTGATTTCAAAATATATTACTATAATAATTAAAGTAGTATGGTACTGGCACAAAGACAGACATATGAACTAATGGAACAGAATAGGGATTGCAAAAATAAATCCACACATATATGACCAACTTATCTCAACAAAGGTACATGTAATATACAATGGGGAAGATATACTCTCTTCAATAAATTATGTTGGGCAAATTGGATATCCACCCACAAAAGAATAAAATTGAATGCTTATCATACACTATACACAAAAAAGTAATTAATTAATGAATTAAACATGAAACTGCAAAACTTTTAGAATACATATAAAGAAAGCTTCTTATCAGTAGTTTTAACAATGATTTCATGGCTGTGACCCCAAAAACATAAGCAACAGAAGCAAAAATGGACGAGTGAAACTATACCAAATTAAAAACCTTCTACACTACAAAGGAAAAAAGAAACAAATGAAACAATATCTTGTAGAATCCTATAAAATTTTTTCAACCATCTAACAAAATGTTAATTTGCAATATAGTTAAGGAACTCCTATAAGTCAACAGGAAAGAAACTAATTGCCCAATTTAAAAATGAGCTGAAGGCTTGATCTCATGATGCAGGCCTAAAAGCCCAGTACTCTGGGAGTCTGAGGCAGGAAGATTGAGCAGCTCAGGATCTTAAAGATATCCTATCTCAAAACAAAACAGGGCAGAGAATGTAGCTTAATGCAAAGATATTAGCTTCAGAAGCACTTCTGAGAAGATAGCAGAGTGGTGAACTATAGAGAAATAGCTTCTCTAAGATTAGATTCCAGACACTGGCAACATGAGAAAAAGAAGAAAGAGGAAAATGGGTCCCAGGACCCAGCAAGGATCTCAAGTGAAAATTAAAGTCCATGGGGAGAGTGAAGAGAGAGACCACAATGCAGAAGAAGGAAATAGCAGTGGTACTTTCTCCCTAAGCCCTGACTCTGTGTAGGAGAAGCAGCTAGAACCTGTAGACACATGGTGACAATTGGAGACTCCAGAGGCCTGCAGGGAGAAATGCATCAGTGGAACAGAGCAGTGGATGCAGTGAACTGCAGTGGCTGGTGAGTTATTTGTGTTCATACATTCCCCAGAAGAGGATGATTGGCTGGTAGTCATCCTGAAGAGGGGCCAGCTGAGCTCAGAACTCAGAGGAGCTTCAGGCTGACTCTATTTAGTGGCTCCCAGTGTCAGGGTAAGGTAGAACTAAATTCAAGTCAGCAGGAGGTCAAAGAGCAGAGTTCAAGTAAGCTGAGTTCAAGAAGGCAGGAGGAACACGGAGTGTTTCAGACTGAATAAACTGGGTTCTGAAATCAGCCAGAAACCTGAACCTCAGTGGAACTAAAGATGTAGGTTTGCTAGAATTATCCACTACCCCACCATAAATCTATTGCTGACTTGCTGGGATTAATCAACACAAATCTATTTGCCCACTCTGCTACCAGTGACAGTAGAGACATGCCCTGAGGTGGACATTTTTTTCTTCTTTTCTTCTTTTCTTCTTTTCTTGCTTTTTATTTTTGTTTTCTATTGTTTTGTTTTTTCTTGGTTGCTTGTTCCTGTTTTTGTAAGAGTGTGAACATTGATTCTAGGTTTTTTGTTGTTGTTTGGTTTTGTTCTTGTTTTTATTTCTTCCTTCTCTCTTTCCCCCTGTCTTCTTTACCAGTTTCCCAAAATTTGTGTAATCTTCCTGTGTCCTCCAGTCTTGCTTCAAATCTCTTCCCCTTCTATTTCTTTATTTTTCACATTAACCTCATTTAAATTTTCTCACCTAAGGGTAAAATTGCCATATGGAGGTCATATTTACTGTACACAATTTTCTGGTTTGTTTCAGATTTTGCTATATGACCACAGATCCAGTTCATATGGTTAAAGCTGGCAAATTAACCGTTACCACAGTTGTAATTCTCTAAGCTGTTTTTGATGCTACTGTTATTGCTCATTGTACTACTTTAGCAAAGGTGACATAATTGTTCTAATCATTTGTTCTTCCTGGTATGCCAAGAATGAGATTGCCTGAGAGTCATAAACAGTACTATAGGCCAGTGCAAAAGAATCAGGGGCTGGGCTAACCAGGTAGCAACTTCTCACTCCAATAAATTGAAGAGGTAGGATCTTGCAACAGACGCAAAATCCAAAAGCCAGCTACACCTGGAAGACACCTCTGAGAAGCAATCATTTCCTAAAGGTTCTAAATACTAGCAATAAAGTTATTTGTCATAAGCAATTTATTAGCATCAACTCAGGAATTAAACTAAAATTACATATATAAAATGCAGGAACCCGGAAAAATGCAGGGGTAGCTATTCTATTTGCAGGCAAAGTGGATTTCAACCCTTGACAGATTAAAAGAGAAAAAGAAAGTCACAACATCCTTGTAAAGGGAACAATCCAAGAGAAAAACATAATAATCACAAATACATATGTACTAAATACCAGCACACCCAACTATATAAAACAAATCTTAACAGGCATGAAAAATCAAATAAGCACTAATACAACTGTAATGGGGGACCTCAATACCCCACTGTCATAAATAGACAGATCCACTAGACAAAAAATCAACAAAGAAATATCAAAATTGAACCAAACTTTTGAACAAATGAACTTAGTAGGTGTCTACAGAGTGTTGAACCCCAGAACATAAGAATACAAATTCTTCTCAGCTGTACATGGGACATTCTCCAAAATAGACCACATATTAGCTTATAGAATATGCTTAAGTAAAACACAATTATCCCATGCAAATATCCCATGCATATTATCATACCATAGTGCAATGAAATTAAAAATCAATGGAAAAAGAAACCACAAAAATGTCATGGACACATGGAAATAAAATAATACCCTCCTGAATAACTGTTGAGTCACAGTTGAAATTAAAGAAGAAATCAAATCATTTCTACAATTGTATGATAATTCCAATATAAAATACCAGAACTGATGGGAAGCAATGAAAATGCTCCTATGAGGGAAATTTATAGTAGTAAATTCCTATATGAGAAAAATAGAGAAAGCTCAAATAAACCACCTTACACTGAACCCCATGTTTCTAGACAAAGAACAAGTAAAGCCCAAAACTCATACAAAGGAGGAAATTATAAGAGCCAGAGCAGAAATTAATGCAATGGAGGCTAAGAAAACAATACAAAGAATCAATGAATCAAAGAGCTGGTTCTTTCATTGTTAATTTCCTACCACCTTGTTTGAAATTCTGTATTGTTTTTATTGTTTTTAATGTTATTTTGTTTATGTGTTTGTATTTGTAAACTTGTTTTTGTTCTCTTCTGTTAAAAAAATGAAAGGAAAAAAACAAAGACTTGGTTCCTTGAAAGAACAAATAAAATTGACAAACACACAGTCAACCTTTCAAAAAAAACAACAAAAGATTCAAACCCAAGCAATCAGGAATGGAAAGGGTGGAATCAACAGATCCTACAGAAATTCAGAAGATGATCAACTCCTATGTTGAGAAACTATATTTTAGTAAGAAGAAAAGCACAGAGGAAATTCACATATTCCTAGATACATATGAATTATCAAAGCTGAATCAATATTAATATATAAAAATTCTAAATAAACCAATATCAATCAGTGAAATTGAAGACATAATTAAAAACTTAGTAACAAAGGAAAGCCCAGGTCCTGATGGATTCACAGCTGAATTCTCCAAGAAATTTAGAGAGGACCTAATGCCACTACTTCTCAAATTCTTTGATGAAATGGAGAGGGAAGCAGTATTCCCAAATTCATTTCTAGAAGCAACCATTACCCTGCTACCAAAACTAGGCAAGGATCCAGCCAAAAAAGAGAACTACAGAGCAATCTTCCTGGTGATCATAGACACAAAATTCCTCAGTAAGATACTGGCAAACAGAATGCAGCAGACCATGAAACACATTATCATCATGACCAAGCAGGATTCATCCCAGGGATACAGGGATGGTTCATCATACACAAATCAATAAATGTAATACACCGTATTAACACAGCAGAGGAAAATAAACATATGATCATTTGAATGGACTCAGAAAAAGCATGTGACAAAGTCCAACACCTATTCATGATAAAAAGAAAACCCTACAGAAAATTGAAATAGATTGTCTTTCTTTCAATCTGATAAAACCATTTATGACAAACCAACAGCCAACATCATACTAAATGGAAAAGAACCTGAAAGCTTTGACTCTAAATCAACAACAAGACAAGTATGTACACTACCATCACTCTCATTCGATATATTTCTGGAAACATTAGCCAGACCAACCAGATGAGAATAAATAAATAAATAAATAAATAAGGATAGGAAAGGAAGAAGTTAAATTATCATAATTTGTGGATTACATGATACTCTAAATAGAAGACACCAAAAACTCCACCAAAAGACGTCTAGATTTAATTACCAAATTTAGCAGTATACCTGGATACAAAGTCAACACTCAAAAATCAATAGCTTCCTATACATAAAATAACAAGCTCACTGAGAGAGAAATTAGGGAAACAACACCTTTCACAATAATATTCCAAAAAATGAAATATTTAGGAATCAATCTAACAAAAGAAATAAAAGATTTTTGCATGGAAAATTATAATATGTGGGAAAAAGAGATTAAAGAAAATCAGGAAATGGAAAGATATCCCTTGTTCTTGGGTAGGAAGAACCAAGATAGTGAAAATGACAATACTTCCAAAATTGTTATACAGATTTAATGCAATTCCAATCAAATTTCCAACAGTGTATCTCACAGAATCAGAGAAAACATTCCTAAAATTCATTTGGAACCGGGAAAGACCTAGAATAACAAAAGCAATTCTGGGCAACAAAGGCAATGCAGGGGGCATCACAATCGCTGACTTGAAATTATACTACAAACTACTATGATTAAAAATGGCCTGGCATTGTCAAGAAAACAGACCTAAGTATCAGGGAAACACATAAGAAGATGCAGAAACAACTCCAAGCACACTCAGCCACCTTGACAAAGGAGCCAAGCACCTTCACTGGAAGAAAGATAGCCTCTTTAATAAATGATGCTGGAAAAACTGGCTTTCCACATGCCAAAGATTAAAATTAGACCCACTTCCTTCATCATGCACTAAACTAAAACTGAAATGAACCAAAGATGTAAATATTAAAACTGAAACACTTAATCTGTTAGGAGGTAGAATAGGTAGAACTCTTGAAGATATTGGTGTAGGCAAAAACTTTATGAACAAAATCCCAACTGCACAGGAACTATAACAAAGAATCAACAACTGGAATCTCATCTTATTAAAAAGCTTTTGCACAGCAAAGATAACCACCAACAGAGTGAAGAGACAATGCACAGGGTAGAAAATTTTTGCCAGCTGTTCCTCAGACAAAGGACTAATATCTAGAACTTATAAAGAACTCAAAAATCCTGGCTGCAATCCCCAATACCACAAAAAGAAAAAGAAAATGGCCTAAGAAAATGGACCAGGAAGGACATAAAATTTGTCACCAAGCATATGAAAACATGCTTGACATAACTAACTAGCAAGGAAGTAGAAATTAAAACTAAACTGGTACATTACTTCATACCTATTAGGATGGCTGTGGCCAAAACAGCAAGAAACAACACATGCTGTCTGGGATGTGGAAAAACTGGGTCCCTTGTACTGTATAGGTGAAAAAGCAAAAAGGTGCAACCACTCTAGGGAAGAATACACAGGTAACTCAAAAAATTAATACTGTAACCACCATGTGGCCCACAAAATGTCTCTTCTGAATGTTTACCCAAAAGAATTGAAATCAGTATTTCAAACAGATTTTTTGTTTGTTTGTTTTCCAGTACCGGGAATTGAACTCATGACCTTGCACTTGCCAGGCAGGCACTGTGCCGCTGAGCTAAATCCCCAGCCCCTTCAAACAGATTTTAACACTCCCATGTTTGCTTCAGCACTATGAACAACAGCCACAAAATGGAAATACCTTAAAAGTCCACTGAAGGATGAAAGGATAAAGGAAGTGTGCTATCTACTTATAATGAAATACTGTTCAGCCTTTCAGAAGCAGTATATCCTGAAACATGCTACAACATAGAGGAACATTGAACAATTATGCTAAGTCTCACAGAAGGACAAATATCACATGATTCCATTTATATAAAGTATCTAAAACAGTCCCACTCTTAGAGGCAAAAAATAAAGTCATAGTTTTCAGCAGCTGGTGGGAGAAGAAAACAGCTGCTGCTAATCAACATGTTATAGTATGACCCCAGTTTCATCATGACTCAAAAATTCAGCTATAAAAAATGAGTAAGACCTGCAGATCTTATCTATAACATCGTGCCAATAAATAACAATACTGCACTGTACACTTTAAAATCTCTTAAAACAGTAAATCTCATCTTTAATGTTCTTATCACAACATTAAAAAATGAAAAGCCAACAGTGTAGCTTAGTGAGAGAGTCCATGCTGCACATGCGTGACTCCCTGGGTTCCATCCTTAGCAAGAAGAAGAATAACAGGAAAATGGAGAAGGCAGGGAAGGAGCAGGGGAGAGGAGGAGAAAGTAGAAGAGCCAATATAGTGAAAATGGCCATACTTCCAAAATTGTTATACAGATTTAATACAATTCCAATCAAATTTCCAACATTGTTTCTCACAGAATTATAGAAAACATTCCTAGAATTCATCTGGAACCAAAAGAGACCTAGAATAGCAAAAGCAATTCTGGGCAGCAAAGGCAATGCAGGAGGCATCACAATGCTTCACTTGAAATCACTACAAACCACTGTGATAAAAAATGGCATGGTATTGTCAAGAAAGGAGAGGATGAGGATGAGGGGGAGGAGGAGGGAGGGCAGATGTGTCTTGGTTAATTATATTTCTTGGTTAAAAAAACTTTCGAAGTTTAAAGTTATTTTCCTTTAGCTTAGAAATCTCAGATGTTAGTATATAGATAGTCCCTTAAAAACATAACACAGAAGTTCATACAATAAAATGAGAAAAGTTTTTTACCATGTCTCAGTCCTGCTCCCCTCCCCATAAGGAAACACCGCTGAGCGGGTGACACACAACACTAAAGAGCACTGTTTATGTATTTTCATGTCAGCATTAACCTCAACACATGTATATGATGAAACCGGGGTCATAGTATAAATAGATACATAACCACAGATGTTATCCTTAATGTGTCAGAGAATTTCTATAACTAGACCCATATGTATTACTTCATATTTTACCTATTATATTTTAGTTTGACTATATTATAATTTATTTAATAATTTCCCTAAAAGGCATTTTTATTTTTTCCTGTTTCATTCTTATGAAGAATGATACATAAAGCATCCATCTACATATATCTTTTTGGGTACAGAGTATATCTGTAGTAGGAAAACTTAATACTGGAATTTATTGCCATAGCTACTATCAAATTGTCTTCCAAAACTGCTAGCCTAACATACACACCCATCTACAGCTTTAGGAGACAGCACATTTCCCTTTGCCCTCACCCACAAAGAATTTGTCAGTGCACTTGATTTTGGGCTAACTTGTGGCTTAAAAATAATGGTTCTCTGATTATCGCTTCTTAACAGTAATAACAAAAAAGAAAAGGCCAGGCATGGTGGCACATGCCTATAATCCCAACACTCAGGAGGCTGAGGCAGGAGGATCCTTGCAAGTTCGAGACCAGCCTGGGCTACAAAGTGAGCTCAAGGCCAGCCTGAACTGCATAGTGAGACCCTGTCTCAAAAAAACAAAAAAGAAAGAAAAAAAAAAGAAAAGTAAATTATTGCACAGTATTAAAATATTAATTCAGAAAGTCCAAAATCCTGAGTTTTTCTTCAGAAGTTCCTGAGAGAAAACTGAAAACAGAGGGGCAAATTCAGAAATCACTGAAGATATTTTCCTAAACTAGACTATCATCTAGGCTAAGAAGATCCACTGAAAATTCAGCATAGTGTAATATAGTAAGAATGATCTACATAAAAGTCCAGGATCATAAAAATTGGTAACAGTACAGTTAAAAATAGTATCCTTAGGGCTAAGGGTGTAGGTCTGTGGTAGAGCACTGCCCTGGCACGTGCAAAGCCCCAGGTTCCATCCCTAGCAGGGTGGGAGATGATGGATCCTAAGAGCTTCCAGAAAGGAGAAAAGCCATATACAAAAAACCACAAGAAAACCCACAGAACAAAACAACAGTAATCAGAGTGGCATTAAACTTCTCAACACCAACACTAGATGCAAAGTCGAGTAGAACAAAGCTTATAAGAAAAAGGAAAAAAGAGTTTTAATCTAGAATTCTATAACCAAACTATCAAACAATACCAGAATAAAATATTGTCAGACATTCAAAGTTACACAAGATGTACCTCATACGCACTACAGCAGCAGAGGAAAGTAAAGCTAGGAAAGAGAAAGCATGAGGTGAGGAGTAAGGGACACTGCTGTGAAAGACCTGTACTGGGATCTTTCCATCTTTCTCCCATGCTGCTAGGGAACGAGAACCACCTGGATCAAACAGTAGTCAGTCTAAACCAGAGGACAAAGTCTAGAGAACAGGGAGGACAGTTGAGAGGTCAGAGAGTGAAATTACTAGTGAGTTTAGACCTATCCTAACGGATTTAGAAAAAATCATGGTGCAACAAATTTGACCACTTGGAAAAAGCAGTGAAGAGGAACACAAGAAAGTTAGCAAATAGGGGCCAGGGATGTAGCTCAGTGGCATAAGCACTTGCCTGGCAAGCCTGAGGTCATGAGTTTGATCCCCAGTACCAAAAAAAAAAAAAAAAGTTAGCAAATGAAGTACAGTGGTAGACAACATTGAAAACAAATGAGGTGAAAATGAATGAAAATTTGCAAGAAAAAAGTAAATCATAGTCAATAATCATTTGAAAAAATATTCAAAATCTTTAGTCATCATGGAAATGATATCAAAACTACACTGCGAATCATCTCACCCTAGTCAGAATACATAAAATAAATGCTGACAAGGATATAGTGAAAAAAAACCACTGATACACTGTTGGTGGGGATGTAGATTAGTTCAGCCACTATGGAAATCAAGACAGAAGCTCTCAAAAAAACTAAAAATAGGTCTACCATATGACTCAGCTACATCTCTCCTTACTATATACAGTACCTGAAGAAATCAAAGTCAACATATTATTGAGTTACCTGCATCTGCATGATTACTAAGCACAATTCACAATAGCCAAGTTATGGAACTAGCTTAGGTGCCATCAACAGATTAATGAATACAGAAAACATTGTATATATATGCTGTACAGTACTATGCAGCCACATATAAGAAGGAAATCATGGCACTTTCAGGAAAACAGGTGGAAATGGAGATCATCATGATAAGAGAAATATGGCAAACTCACAACGATTAAATGTCCCATGTTTTCTTTCTTATGTGAAATCCAGGCAGGGTGAAGAGATAGCATGAAAGTACAAGGAAGATTGTTAAAGAAGAATGTGGTCAGAGGAAAAGGGGAGATGAAAGAGGAAGGCTAATGAGGGAGATTAGATATACTCAAAGCATGTTACATGTGTTGTGAAGGTGTCACAATTAAATCCATTATTCTGTATAACAATATGCATAAGTAAAAATGGATCCACAAAGACCATAATAAAGTATTATTGACTTAACTAAAAATTAGATTCACTGAAAAATTAAAAAGTGTAAATTAAAAGAAGCAGAGAAGAGAAAAAATGACTGAAAGGAGAGGAAATGTCTCATCTATCTTAACAGAAAATCCATCAACAGTGTCCATAAGTGAGACTCAAGAGATAAAAGTATATCAAAATGATTAGACAAATCACTGAAAGTGATTGATTCTCTCCGAGAGACAGAGAAACAAAGGAATGGGGAGAGGTGGTATTAAGAGACTGCTATACTTACAGCTCTTTTTTTTTTGTATTGGGAATCAAATTCAGACCTTACTCTTGCCAAGCAGGCACTTGTGCAGCTGAGCAATATCCTCAGCACTTACACCTCTTTTCACACTATTTGATTTGTTTAAACTACATAAATATATTAATAGAATTTAAATGTATATTGTTTTTGTTGCTCTTCATATTTCTGAGACAAAATACCTCACACTCACAAGTTAAAGGAGGAAAGGTTTATTTTAGTTCACAGTTTATAGAAGTTTCAGTCCATAGTCAGCTGTCCTCAAGGCAAGGGAGCATAGCAGACAAGCACAGCAGAAGAGAAACAGTCCATAATGTGGTAGGCAGAAGGCAGCAAGCAGCAGCTGCCTTCCATCTTTCCTTTTATATTCTGCTGGTGCTATAAGCTTATTGACTGGTGCCTCCTATATCCAGGATGGGGCTTCCATTATTCACACTTAAAACTGTGCTAAATCAATGTAGTTGTCACACACCCCTCATCCATATTTACACATGCTAAATCCAGCCACCTCCAAAAAGGTCCATCTATAAGTGCATAAGGCTGTGGGAGGACATCTAGATATGAGCATAATATACTGTATATTAAATTTCTGTACTTGGAAATAATTTGTATTGTATGTGTTTTAACAAAAGGAAGGGTAAGCATTCTTAAAAGTCCTATATTTTCTCCTGTGCTTTAGATTATAAAAGCAAAACAGATTATAAAAGCAGAGTCCCTGATAATTATTCTGTATACATAATGTCTATTGCCTTCACCCTAACTGCTCATTCCTCAATCCTCAGAATTAAATTATGTCCCTTTCCTTTCTCTGATCCCCCAAAGATAGACCATTTCTAAGTTGCTTTGATTCTTCCTAAAAGTCACCTCTTGGATCCATCCTTTGTCATTATCTTTACTGCTACTGCCTTAATTTAAGTACCTGTCTTTTATTTCAGTGTCTACATTAGTGTCTAGACCATATTTGGTGGTCTCCTAGTGGTCTTCATAAAAATCTGCATTATGCAGCTTTCCTATTGTTAGAGAAAGACACTTGACACCTACAATTTAAAGAAGACCCTTGTTTCGTGGTTTCAGAGAGTTCAATCCATGATTGACTGGCTCTAACTCATACCCAGTCACACCAAGTACCCACCCAATCACACCCAGAAGTGTGCCTTACTAATCCCCTAGATGTCTCCCAAGCTGATCCAGTTGACAATTCAGTGTAATGTCATAAAGTCTCATTAAATATTTGTATCTCCTGGTCTCTTTTATTAATTATTGATAAAAATATTTTTTAAATCCTATGATTTCTTCACATATATGGATTGCAGAACTGTCTAAATATCAATCCAACCTCACCTGCCAACAATGTCTCCCTTTTGTTTCACATGCCAGCATTTTCCAGAAAACCCCCAGACCCTCTCATATTTTTAGGTCTTTAATTGCACATTCTCTTCTTTTTTTTTTTCCCCAGTACCGGGAATAGAACTCACGACCTTGCGCTTGCCAGACAGGCGCTGTGCAGCTGAGCTAAATCCCCTGCCCCGCACATTCTCTTCTTGTCTTAGAAGCAAACTTTTACCTTCTTGGCAAAGGGGAGTATTCCTCCACCATTCATGGATGCTCCATCCCAAACTACAGCTTACAGGCCCCCATTAGAGTTTTTAACGGATTGTGGGAGATCTGTTTGTGTTCTTGTGTGTCTCCCTTAATAGACCGTAGGAGAAAATAACAATGACCATAGATTTTCCTCTTTGTCTTTCCAGTAGCCTTACACTCCAGTGCATAGAGAACTGACCGTTGAAAGTGGTCAGATAAACACAGGTAAAAAGACCCTTCACACTGAACAACATTATAAACCATGAAGTAGAACCACAAAATTAAGAAGAGGGAAGAGCAGAATTAAAATAAAAAGTAACAGCATCCTCAGAATCTAATAAGATAGTAGTTATAGAAGTAATAATAACAATAATTTCTCGGATATTAATCACCACCTAGACACTCTTCTGATCATTTTATGTATTTAATCCTTTTTTTTTTTTTTTTTTGGTACTGGGAATCAAACTCACAACCTCACACTTTCCCAGTAGGTGCTGTGCCGCTGAGCTATATCCCTGGCCCTATGTATTTAAACTTCACAACTAAACCTCATAAAAGATACTATTTTTATCTCACAGATGAAAAATTGAGGGATAGTTAAATCAGTCATGGTAACACAGCTACAGGAATCTCAATGCACTTTATATGTGACATAATACACTGAATTCTTGAGTTATAGGATAATTACCCCCTCGCATTTAGTCAACTACCACATTCATATTCAAATCTTTGGAGCTATACCCCAGAGTACTCCTAAAAGATTCTAAAGCTACTACTGCACTGAAGCCTCCTTTTTTCTTTGTTTTTATAAAACATGTAGATTCCAGGGTGGGGGTATAGCTCAGTGACAGAGTACATGCTTATTAGGTATGAGACCATTAGCACCCTAATTAATTAATTAATTAATTAAAAATAAAACATGGGGACCAGGGTGGTGGCACATGCCTGTAATTCCAGCCCTTGAGAGGCTGAGGCAGGAGGATTGTCATAAGTTGACTATGTAGTTGAATTACATAGTGAGACCCTGTCTCAAAAAAATAAAAAAATTTAAAAATTAAAAATAAAATATATAATATTCAAAAGATAATTAATTTAATTCATAATTCTTAAAGTTCTCCTGATAGCAACACAAATAAAGTTGATCCTTTCCTTTAAAACTCTAAATTATGGTTATGCACACCTGTCATCCCAGCACTTGGGAGGCTGAGGCAGGAGGATCACCATGAGTTCGAGGCCAGCCTGGGCTATATAGTGATCTCAAGGCCAGCCTGTACTACATAGTGAAACTCTGTCTCAAAAGCAAAAACAACAACCAAAAAACCCTCAAAACTGAACAGATCAAAGGGAACAAGATGGAAAATCAGAGTTTGGTCAGACCTATAGAAAACAAAAAGCCCTAAAACAAGTGTTCATCCTATGTATTATGTCAATAATTCCTAATTCTACATGCCTCCAGACTCTATGCCCTCAAAGAGAGTTCAATATATTCAGAATAATGAAAAACTCAAACACTGTGCCTCTACTTGCTTATGTTGTATCTAGCTGACCTATCTGGTTTCAAACCAAAGAACTGTGAACTTATAAAGGAATACATTTTAGTTTAATTTTTTTGAGATAGGCTCTAGCTATGTAGTTTAGGCTGGCCTTGAACTCACTATGTAGCCCAGGCTGGCCTTGAACTCAGGGCTATCCTCCTGCCTCAGCCTCCTGAGTGCTGGGATTACAGGCATGTGCAGCCACACCTGGCTCTTAGTTTAATTAATAAATAGTTTGCTTGGCTTTAGTTAGGTATGTCATTACTTATGCCCTAATTAGTATAGTACCTATGTAAGTAATACATGTCAATGGCCTCAAGCATTTTCTCTGCATTATGTATTTTTTTCTATATAAATAAACTGGCTTCATTTTTATTTTTTCAATTAACACATAGTATACATACTTAAGAGATACAGTGTGATAATTTGCTACTTATATACGATGTATAATGCTCAAATAAGGGTAATCAGCAGTTTCTTCTCTTTGAACCATCATTTCTTTTGAGTTGGGAAAATTTGAAATTGTGTCTTCTAGTTTTTTATAAAACATGTAATAAATTATAGTCATCCTACTGTGCTGTAGAACACAATCCTTCTATGTGAAGGTATTTTGGAAACCCTACCCAACCTCTTTCTGTCCCCTCATCCTGCCTAGTCTCAAGTGAATGCTATTTTACTCTCTATTTCTATGCAATCAACTTTTTTAGCACATCTGAAAACATGTCATTATTTATAAATCCACAAAGAAAGTGTTAAGCAACAAAGCTTACCATTGTCAAAAACTCTCACATTTATACCAACTTAAAGACTCCTATTCCTTGGAAAAAAATCAATGGAAGTTATTCACATATGTTAAAGAATCATCTCAAAAAACTACTTTTTCTATAAATAAATACATTTTGTATAAGTAAGCCAAATGTACATAATGTAACTTAGCTATACTTGGCATCCTAAAAACACTTGGGAGAGCATTCACTAAATCATTCACTAAATGTTATAATATTCTGTCACTGTATCATAATATTTTATATGCAAAATATGCCCTTCTTAAAGTGGGCCTAAAAACAGTCATTTCTGAGACATTTATTTAGAATATAAATGTGTTAATGAACTACAGGGTAAAACACTTGAATACTAAGGTTTTTCACTCAGTTCCAGAAATTTACCAAAAGACAAACTTTTCATTTCGGGTATTCAAAGTTATTAGTATCTAAATATTAAAGAGTTCTCAAAAAAATTTTGCAAATCTCCATTCGTGATACTTACCCTTTTTTTTAACTAAGACATTGTCTGTGGTATGCAAGGAAAGCAAACAAGATTGGCCAAGAGAAAGAAAGATGGCCTTAGTCAAACTGGGGGACCACTTTTAAACTTTATGATTTCACAATTTACAAAAAACACACATTTATCTAAGTAAATAACAAATTTTAACCATCTCAAAGTGAGTTTAAGTCAAGTGAGGTGGTGTATCCCTATAAGTCTAGCTACTCAGGAGACAGAGGAAGGATAATCACAAGCTCAAGGCCAGCCTGGGCAACTTAGCAAGAAAGTGTCTCAAAATAAAATTTTTAAGGAGGGCTGAAGATGTATCTGAGAAATGGAGCACTTGCCTACAATGCACAAAGTTCTCTGTGAATCTGTAGTTCTTCAAATAATAATAATAATAATAATAACAAAAGTCTATTTCACAAAGTATACATATTATGAATATTATATACATCATAGTGAATAATATGTTCTTATACCTAAAGAAAATTTGAGTATGGTGCAACAATGCCATAAATTTGAAAGGACTACACAACTCTCTTCAAATGATCCCAATGCATATCTCTCACTTTCCTTAATACCATCTCTCAGCCCCAGTAGGACTTCCCTGATGTTTACAAAAGATAGAAGATAATGCTATCCTGATCAAAATACCATTAGCATACCTCACAGATCTAGAGAAAATATTCCTGAAATTCATCTGGAACCAGAAGAGACCTAGAACAGCAAAGGCAATCCTGGGCAACAAAGCAGGAGGCATCACAATCTCTGACTTGAAATTATACTACAAAGCTACTGGGATACAATCAGCATGGTACTGGGGAAAAAAATAGACCTTAGGATCAATGGAACAGATTAGAAGGTGCAAACACACTCAGCCACCGTATCCTCAACAAAGGGGCCAAACATGTTCACTGGAAGAAAGATAGCCTCTTTCATAAATGGTGCCAGAAAAACTGACTTTCCACATTCTGAAGACTAAAACTAGACCTGTCTATTACCACACACTAAACTAAAGTCAAAATGGATCAAAGATCTAAATATTAAAACAAAAACACTGCCTCTGCTGAAATAGAAAGTAGGTAAAAATCTTGAAGTCATAGGAGCAGGCAGAGAGTTCATGAACAAAAACCAAACTGCATGGGAAATACTTCAAAGAATCAACATCTGGGATCTTATCTTACTGAAAAGTTTTTGCACATCAAAATAAATCACCAGCAGAGTAAAAAGAAAACCCACGAATTGGGAAAAATTTTAGCCAACTGTCCCTCAGACAAAAGACTTGCATCTAGAACTTCTAAAGAATTTTTTAAAAATCAGGCCCCCAAAATTCAAAGACCCAATAAAAAATTGGGCATCTGAGATGAGCAGACACTTTTCAGATGAAGAAGTAGAAATGACACATAAATGTATGAAAAAATGTTCAACATTATTGGTCATTTGAAAAACGCAAACTAAAACAACACTGAGATTTCATCTTACCTGGAAGGAATGGTCATTATCAACAAATCAACCAATAACACATACTGGTGGGGCTTTGGGGAAAAAGGAACCCTTCTCCACTGTTGGGGGAGTGTAGACTGGTAAAACAACTGTTGAGATCAGTGTGGAGAGTCCTCAGAAAACTAGGATTAGAGGTCCTATTTGACCCAGCTATTTCCCTTCTGGGTATTTTTCCAGAAGACATGAAGACATCTTACCCGAGCACCCATGTGCACCCATGTTTATAGCTGCACAAGTTGTCATAACTAAATCTTGGAAACAACCCAAATACCCATCAACTGAGGGATGGATAGAAAAGATGTGATATTTTTATATAATGGAGTATTAGTCAGCTTTAAAGAAAGATAAACTTGAGGCTTTTATAGGTAAATGGATGCAAGTCAAGACGATACTCATAAGTGAAATAAATCAGACCTGCATTTGTAAACATCCTATTGTCAGGGGCTGGGGATTTAGCTCAGCGGTAAAAGCACCTGCCTGGCAAGCGCAAGGTCATGAGTTCGGTTCCCGGTACTGGAGAAAAACCAAAAAAAATAAAAAATAAAATTCCTATTGTCTCCCTAGTGTAAGAAACTAAAAGAGTAAATAAAATCCAAAAGGTGCAATAGATATTGTGAAAGGGAAAGAAGCAGCTCAAAAAGAAAGAACAAGGGATGGGGAAAGGAGAAAAGAAAGAAAGAAGGGAAAACATATATATAATATATATATACATATATATCTACACACAAGATAGCTAAAATGATTTTACTACTAATTTCTATTGGTTTATTGAAAGGAATAGTTAATGCTTAATTGTTTGATCAGTTTTGCAAGCCTATATCTGGTAAGCTGAACAACTACTTTTTAAGATAACAATATACAATATAACAATCATTGTTAATTTCCTATCATTTTGTTTTGAAATTCTGTATCATTTTTATTGTTTTTATTCTTTTAAAATAAAAAAGATGAAAAAGAACAACAAACAGGAGAATAAGAAAGAATAATTGTTATATTGTGATCAAAATCCTGTTGAAAATAATTTAGAGAGTAAACTCAGTAAGAGGTTTAATATGCAAATTGAAGTTAGGACTGAGATTCCGCATTGAAACCATAAAAAGATGAAAAATAGAAAGAAATTATTAATTTTTTAAAGGTCTAAATACCATTAGCAAAAAATTCTTGGTTACTGAATAAATAAGGATAATAAAATGCTCTGCAAATAAATACTGTAGAACCTAGGAATAAGCTCTCAGTACAGAATAATACAAAATTCAATATTCCTTTAAATGGTTAGAAGAATTTAAAATGTTTCACATAACCCAACTGTAAAACTGAAAAGAAAAAGCAGCCCTTTCTTTATTCACATTGGTATTTTTAACTGTCCAATAGTTACTGCAGGTATGTTTCTTGTTAGGATAGTTCATCATTAGTCTTATAAGAAAAAGTCCTTGAGAGTAGCTCTGATTACTTTAATTAATTTTTTGCAAAAATAAGATCATTATTCCCACTAACTCATTAACACACTAACAAAAGCAAAGCAGTTTAACAAGTACAAATGTTTGTTTAAAGCATAGTCTACCTGTTATAATCTCTTCTCTATCATTTTTAAAGCAAAAGTGATTAAATTAAATCTCCAGGCTGAGTTTTCTAAAATTAAAACAAATTGCAATCATTTACAAAGTGAAAAAATTCTATGGAAATCTTACAATATCCTCTCTATTTAATAGGACTCTCTAGTAATTATTGGATTCGACAATACATTTTTAAGACTGATTATTTTAACAAATAATAATAATAAATACACTGGGGACCTCCTTAAGCAGAGCAAGAGGGTACCAGGCAAACACTTTGTCAGCTTGGACTGAAATTGTGTGGGAAGTTTTTGTATAAAACACATCTATTAGGAATTTAAAGATAGTACATGTAGTACCAATTGGATTTAATTGACCACAAGCTATAGTGTACTGGCTGTACTCAATGACAAGTCCCTAAAAATGTAGACAAATGTTAGAACTTTTTGCTTTCTTGCTTTCAAACAGCACAGTAAATCTACCAGAGTTCGGCTATCAGTGGGCACTACATAACTAAAGAGGAAATATCTGTGTATGCTCCCAAGATGATTCCTCAGCATTAATAGCTTAAATGATATGTACAGGAAATATCAACTCAAATAAAGACAGACCACAAGTCAGTGCTATCATGTAATTGTACACGGGATCCCATCCAGAAGTCATTATACACAGCCTTCTGTAGTGGGCACGCCCAGAAGCCTGCATGTGTTGGCTTCTCAGCAGCCTGACAGCAGGCAGTTTCCAACTGCCTGGAGAATGGAGAGTTCATGCTAATGAAATTCTCCTTCTGTATCTCTCTACCTGACATCACACTCCTTTTAAACCATAGAAAGACCGAGATCCTCATGGGCCTTTAGTTCTCTTACATTTCTTTTTTTACATTTAATGCTTTAAAACCCATTTATATTTATGTGACATTGGAAGGAATCTTTTCCTTTGCTTGTCTTCTAGAGCAAGAGGCTTCTTATAAAGTGTCTGCTTCATTCCATTTGTTCTTTTTCCTCTCAAACTGAGCCATATCTCAGAGGGACTAAACAGGAAAAATAGTAATAAAGAACAAATGAGAAGATTTCTTACTTCTTTTACAGACTTGATGGTACACTTTATCCCATCAGCTCCACTGTGAGGAGAATAGTTTCATGTGAGAAATATTTTATTAAAAGAAACCGTCTCCAGCCTGGAGGATGATGCGTACCTGTGATCCCACTGCTTGGGAGGCTGAGATGGGAGGATTGCAACTTTGAGGACAACCTGGGCAATTTAGTGACAACCTGTTTTTAAATTTAAAAATAGTAAAAATATGCAGAGAAAGAAGAGAGGGAGAGAAGGAAAGAAGGAAAAAGGAAGGGAAGAAAAGAAGCAGAAAAGAATAAAGTCCTCTTATTACACTGACCAAGCTAAGGGTATCCTACTGTAGAGTATATGGTCAGTAGTAGATCTGACTCTAAGAAGGCTATGAAATTAAGAACAGTCTAGTTTCAGGATGACTTCACTTTAAATTCACTCTGGCCTTTATTTGAATGTGTCATATCTAATACTAACCAGATATAAAGTTCTTCACATTCTAAGTTAAACTATTGGGTTTTTCTTCCTTTTCCTCCTCATCTGAAAGTTTTCCCAATAAAGAATGTGCAATTTCTTCTTACATTTTGAGAAGAGAAACAACATAGTTTTTATTCCACAAACAACATCATGGCAAATGATTTTTTTATACTTGATTTTTTTGTACTTGAATTTTCCTCTATGCTTATTTCCTTCTCCTTACCTCAAGGTTATTGCTACCTTGAACCAATCTGAACAGTTCATCTCCGACCTTGGTATTTACCTTCTTCAAATAATCATACATGTTTTCTTGCCTCTCCTCCCTCCTCTGCTGCTCCTAATGTCCTGAGTAAGCAATGCATAATTTGTTCTTTTAATCTTTCCTCATAATCAGTTGCTCCCACTCCTTAAGCATTTCTGTTGTATTTCTCTGAAATCCAGCCAATTTGTCAACATCCCTCTGGTACTGGGAAGCTGAGGGCCACATGCAAGATTCCGATACTGCCTTGCCCCTGCCTTACACAGAAAAGAATGGTCACTTTCCCTCTTCTGATGCACACTAAAGCATGCAACTTTAAAAGCATATAAGATTTTTTGTGATAATTTTACATAGAATAGTCCTGCTTAATCGTTACTATTCTAGCTTTTACTCCAAGAAATAAGATTTTGGGAATATTTCTTTTGCACTCATACTTCAAATGTGTTATGCTGAGACACAAATTGGGTATATTTGTTCTCATCTTTGTCAGCTGAGAAGTCCCTTAGTTTCTCCATATATGTTTGACCTCCTTTTACGGCACTGTTTTTCTCCAGCCTTGCCAAGTTCTCTACTCAGTACCATTCTAGAGTGTAATTAATACGATCTTTACTCATTATAAGTTATTAACAATAAGGTCAAATAAACCTTATAACAGAACCTTATAACTGAATCACTCCACACAAGCCAGTTTATTGCTGAATATCACTTTGTCTTATTTATGGTCTTTCAACCAATTTTTAGCACATATGACAGTACCCGTGTTAATCTGAATAAGATTTCAAATAAGATTTTATGAAACTGTATCACCAGTTTCATGTTCTTTTCAGTCATCAGTTTTGTAATTTGATCAAAGGATTGTTAAGTTTGACTGCTGTGGTTCAGTCTTCAATTTTAGAAGTTACTGTTATTATCTAGAAGAAAAAAATGATTAGGTTATTCATAGTACTGGAAGATTGATTTCTCTAAGTGAAAGCCATAGGAACACAGACTTTTAAAAATAATAAGCATTCATTGTATATGTTTAATAATATGCCTAGTTTCCATATTTATGGTCCTGTTTCACTGAGTTATCATCAAAATTTATGAATATGTCTACATAATGCAAGTATTTGTATTCAAGTTATAGAAAAGAAAAAATGCTTATTTACAGTTCCCTGTTTATAGTACCTTCCCTTTCCTATCATACACTGCTACTTGCAATCTAATGAATGATGCATTTCTCCCCCATACCAACTTTCCTATAATCATCAAATTCCATAACTATTTTACATTATGTTACACTGGAATGTTATTCTGAATACATGTTAAGGAAAATTAACTCAAGGAAAGACAAGTACTTGATTTTCTTTTTCTTGCTTTTCAGTTAAGTACAGACAAGAAATGTAATGAATGAATCAACAGTACACATTTTGATGGAAGCAATGTTGAGCATACAAAACACTGCACATTCAAGAAAAGCCTTGCATTTTTCCTAATTCATAACATTGAAAATGAGATTCACAATCTTGTTAGTGTCAGGCTATAATCATTCACATTGCTCTACAAATCAAAGTATTTTTAAAAGAAAAGCACTGCACTTTCAGTGTTAAAGTTTTTTATTGTTTTGAGCTTTATGAATGAAACTTTGCCCAGGAAGATCCTCAAAGAGATGTGAAAGGCATAGAAAGGCTTCATTAGTTAAGAAAGAAACCCAGGAGGGTATGCCTAGACGGTGCATGGGAGTTGGTCTCTTGATGCCATTGAATTGCAGAAAGCAACATTAAATACTTCTGTTTACTGAAAGTAAACTTATGGTATTCTGCTCAAACCCTGAACCACAATTGCTGTGTGTGTCATGGAGGTGACAAGTGTGTCTTCAGGGATAGGGTACAATGGAAAGAGCACATAAAACTTCCGCTCCAGAGGAAAAGCTACCATGACACATTAGACAGAGAAAGTTGCCCCTGTGTCCTCCCACCTGGAGGTATAGTACTGTCCTGGCATGCGACAACAACTGGGAACTAAAAACAGCAGAAATATCTGGGACAAAAAAATGTCAAAGCCTTAGAGTCAGTTATAGTCTTAAAGAGAACGGCATCCAAAGGAAAGCCATATATTACAATATGGACTTCAAAGTAGGAAAAGATGGCTAACAGCATATTAATTGTAAATTATAAAACTTTCAGCCAAACCTATCATTAGACAAGTTTGAGTAGACAGTCTGTAGCAGCTGGATGTCTTGAACACAAGGTAAAACGCAGTAACAAAAACTTTTCAATTAAAGGTGTCCCCTTTTCCAGCACTCAAAAATACAAGTGCTAGTTCTTTTAATAGCTTGGTACTCATAAATTTGAAAAATGGCTTGTCAAAGATTAGTTTTTGAAGTCATTTACTGAGTTCAACCTGGAAAACCACTGTAGAAGGAGAAGACCACAGTATTAAACACATCTTATTCAGTGAATGCCACTGAATTGTATGATTCTACATATATTTAGCTGTATGTTTTCTAACAATACACTTACCTCAAAGCCATGTGGATTTCTCAGTTCAGTAGGCAATTCCCCACTAGGGATCCTTTTATCCCTTCCAAAAATAAATGAATAGAGGACAACTTTAAATGCTGCTCCAACTGATTTCAAAACCTCTATTCATTACACCAGATTCTGGTGCACAAATTCCTTGGCTTCTGAGAGTATAATCATTCCATAGAATAGCTTTTTTTTTTTTTTCTTATTTGCTAATCCAGGATCATAACAAGTTTGAGATATTTGAACATGTATCAAATACATTTTATTACTTATTATTTCTTTAAAAACTGAAATCTCTCTCTCCTTTATAAAGTCCTCTTTTCATACTTACATCATGAAAAGCAATAGTAACCTAATGTTACTATGAAAACCTAATTTTCATAATAGCAAACAAATTAGTCTTCCAATAAGCAAACTTGGACACCCCAAATATAAACACAAATATCTGTATTTTAGTAACAAAACATGCACTATTGGAGAAAAATTTAAGACAGACAGAGCAGTACACCATACATAAAATGTCAAACATGTCAAAACACTCATGAATACCGACATCTCCCACCACACCATGACCAATTTTAAAGGTTATTTAGGGCTAACACATCTGCAAGTGCAGATTTTACAGCAGTAGACTTTCTTTTTCTCAGATGTATGAAAAATAAGTCATTGATGGGTCAAATGTTTGAATATTGCTTCCACACATATGCCCCATGTAGAAAATCCTGCCCAGCACTTACAGCAGAACAATTACACAGAACACAGACTCTGGCCATAGGACAGATTCACGGAGGATTTCTCTAAGCTAGTGTTTAAGTGTATTAACTCAGCATGCAGGGAAGACATCTAAGCAAAAGACCAAGAAAACAAATGTAGCCGTCTTCCTCCCTCAAAAATGAAATCTCCTCTTCGAGTCTCCATAATTCAACTTTTCAGAACTTCATTTCAGAAAAGGCACTTTCAGAACATGTCACAAGGCTTCCTTGTCCCTAAGCCACTGATTGTAAATTATTTCTGGATAACTGCAGACAAGTAAGTTTTATAAAACAAGAAGCATAACACATGCAGGACATACTTATCCTATTCCCAGCCTTCAGATAAGTGCAGCTTAAATTAAATGTCAAAGACGAACAAAATCTATTGTATAAGCAAACAGCTGACCTAAATCCACCATATTTTGTTTGTCAAGTGTGATATTCTAATAAATTTTGTAATATAATAAGACTATTTTTGCCACCCTTTGACCACACCAAGTTAGATGCAGTCTCTGAAGAAATATTACTTTCTACTTGACTCTTTAAACAAAACTCTATTTCTACCATTTGGTAGACTGTGAGAGCAGCTTTTAGGAAAATGTTAATAACAGCTGAGCATTGTGAACCACAAGTACAGGAGAAGCAGAGAAAAGAGTAAATGACTCATGTGTACTCAGTTTTTTAGTTTTACTAAGTGACCTGCTCAGGGCTATGACTACAGTGATCTAACTTAGTGATGTGTAATTTGGTTTTCTTGATAGGAAACCTAAAAGTTGGCTGAAAAATCTCATGATTAATATAAGGAAATTTGAACAGCTTGGAGAAAAAATATTTTTTCCTCATTACTACCTTTAATATGACTTTTGCAATGACACAAACACATTGATCAATCCATTCCCATTCTTTTTTGGGGGTGACAAAGTAAGCAACTCAAAACCCCTTCACACATTAACTATGAGATGCAATAAAAAATAATCTTTTTTAAAATTTCAGAAGGAAAAAAGTGCTATGCTATTATCACTACCTAATTGCGACTTCATGTCAGTACTCCCCTCCAGAAGGCTGACCACATCTGAAGCAACAGCTTCAACTCTTAGCAGGTGAGAAAAAAAAAAAAACCCAGTTTCTGCAAAAGCACTAGACAAAGGTACAATCCTTCTTGCCCTAGCAGTGCTAAAAAGCAAGGCACTTAGAATTGTGTGGCCAAGTTCTGAACTCAGAGCACAAAGACTCCCTATAATGTAGGCCAAGATATTTTATGGCACTTTGGCCTTCATCTCCTCATCTGTAAAATGGAATAATAAAGCCAGTCATATAGGTATGACTTGAGAGAATTGCATGATAGGAGGTCTGACTTTACAAGTAATAGATAAAGTGAACTTTGATGGAGAAAAGTCAGAAACCATAACAGGTGGCCACTACCTCTTGGGTCTGCCTTCCCTAAAGGCTGCTAGACCTTTGAAAGAGTCCACATCGCCCTTGCTGGGGATGGCAGCACCTCTTAGGAAACAAGCCCTTTAGCTGGAACAGAATGACAGAGCTTTCTATGTCAACGTTTTTCTTTTCCTTTGACTCCTTCATCACAGAATTTAAAACCTCTGTGTGATCCCAATTAGCCTAAGGTTTCTCACACTGAACGCCATACTCTAAATAGTCTAAACTATGGCTTTCATACTCAACTCTCATCTTCTACTTGCCCACCTACCCTCCCACATCTGAAAGTGTTTTTCATCTGTCCTTATTTATTTGGTCCCATTTATCTCTTTTTTTCTTTAAGTTTATTCACATTATGGTTGGCACCCTGCACACTGTTTCTAAAACACTCAGTCCTTTGCTCCCATCTCTGTTTGCCTTCAGTTCTGAGTAAATCCTGTAACTTGCCTCTTCTAACTTCTTTATTCCCCCCTCGTTTGACCATACAGTATGGTGCTTTAGTTTTATCCATTCTTTTCTCTGTTTCCATAAAAAGCTTTTGGTTTCTTCCTTGTGTTGGGTTATGCCATATAAATGAGAGGATCTGGCTTGCAGTGAGTGGATGGTGAGGTATTCACTTTCTTCCTATCTGCCTGGCTTCCCTCTATTCCTTCTTTACTTTTCACTTTCCCTGGGTGACTGAGGGAGATGAAATAAGATTGCTAGGCTGGTGTAATGGTGCACACCTGTGATCCCAGCACATGGGAGGCTGAGGCGTAGGATTGCTGTGAGTTCAAGGCCAGCCTGGGCTACATAGTGAGCTCATGGCCAGCAAGATCCTGTCTTGAAAAAAAACAGGGTTGCTACATGCACTTGTCCCCTGCTTGGCCTGCTGATAGATGCCCAGTGGGACCCACACAGGTAATACACCGGAGGATAAAACGATGCTGAGGTCTGAAGTCTGTTTGGTGAGGAAGGAGAAGCATTTGGTTGATGAAAAGAGCTACAACAAAAACAAAAATCACAACAGACTGAAGAAAGAAGACTGGTCATAAAAGTACATTACTAAGATTCCATATCAGTATCCGCTCAGTGCAAGCAGCCCTCTCACTTCCCACTCAGTCTAGTCTGTCAGAAGTGGCAGTCAGGTTTTTACTGACTGAGACCCACACTCATAAATACATTTTACATTGTTTCCTAATAAAAGTTTCAGCAAGTAATGCTTAGAGTTCTCAGAGTTTTCCCTGTCCTACGCACTTATAATTTCCATTTCATCACTCTTCTGCATCTCTGGGATAAAATTCTGACAACAAGCCATAATAGTAACTTTGCAAACCACCAATGGCTCAAGACACTCAGTGTGCAAGTCAGTGGCCTACTTACAGCTTATTGACCAAAGGCCTCTCTCTCTTCAATTACTCCAATTCGAGGTTGTCACCACAATCCTCTCCTGTGAGCCCAGAAATCTTAGTAGGTTTAGTTCCTGTCTCTCTTTTACCTACCCTGCAAGAGTTTTCAATCGAAGAGGCCCCTTGGTCACGCTCTACTGATCAAGGAAGGTCTCCAAGGGAAACCTGGGGGCCTTTTCCTTTAGGACAGGTGGAAAGTGTCTTGCAAATCCGACTTTATATAAACGTTTAGATGGAAATAAGAAATCCGTGTGATAGACAATAACTAAAGGAAGAAGAATTGCAGAGGAAAGCGTTGACACCGGCCTATCCAACCTTCCGAGCGCCAGCTCCTGGCTGTCCGAGCTCAGCTTAGCCAAAAGGGCGGGGCAGGGGGTTGTCCACTGGCCCGCGCTCGGCCTCCTCTGGGTGGAGAGAACGCGCCCGACCCCAGGCGGATGCGCTTCCTGGCGGCCCGAGGGCCCTGAAGGCGCAGCTCTGCTCCGGCCACCTGACCAGCAGCTCACTCCAGCGCGGAGCCACGGCTCGTTCCACGTGGTTGGGGAAATTTGAAAGCAGAGCGTGGACGCGCGTGAACTCGGTTTCGGGTCTGGGCACACGCCCTTCCCAGTTCGCCCAGGTGCAGGCGCCTAGCAAGCAGTCCCCGGGGTGTCTGCCCCTCCCCTTTGTGCGCCCCAACAACTAGAAAAAGAGTTTTCTCTCCAGTCGTCTGGGAGGACGGCCCAGCCCCGCTCTGGGATCGGCTTAGGACAAGACTAACCCGGGACTGAGGGCGCGGGGAGAAGCGGGGCGCGCGCTCGCGGCTTAGGTTCGCGCGTCCGGATGCCCTGGACCCGATCGCGCAGCGACTGGAGGCCAGCTGCGGCCTCCGCCCTGGGGAGCGCGGAGCAGCTGGAAAGACGCAGAGCTGCTGGGAAGGGGAGAGCGGGACAGGAAGAGACAGAGTTAACCCGGGCGAGCCCGCACTAATTACTCGGGGCTCTCTCGGCAAAGTGTATGGTGCGAAAGTCAGAGTCAAACTGAAGTCTTCAGAAGGCAGTGGGTAGAGCGAGCACTTGATCTTCGCTTCCTCCGTGCGGACCTTGGACACCGCCCTGCCCAAGAAAGCTGGGGCCTCGGCACCAGGGCCGAGGCGGGCGGGTCTCGGGAAGGCGTGCGGCAGGGAGCCGCCTTCTCTCGCCGCTCTTCGCGGGGCCAGTGGCGCGAGTCGCGGCTGGGGACCCGCGGCGCCACGCTTCTCCGAGGCCTCCCGCGGAGCGCGACTCGGCGTCCCGCACACCGCCCGCTCCCCGCAGCTCCGGCCAACGGAAGTCGGACTTTTCCCAAGGCCAGGCACAACCTCGGAGGAAAGGCCCCGTGGCCCCAGCAGTTGCTCCCAGTTCTGCTTAGGAAGCAAGCTAAGGGACTTGAGTTTAAATGACAGACAGCTTCGCCACCCTAAATGGTTATGTATAATGTTCCCCTTTGGCTCCTAGTACAATTACAAAGTAAAAATAAAAAGCTGATTTTCAGGTGTTTGTTTTATTATTTAAAACGAATTATTAAAAAATGATGACCCGCTTGGAACTCATATCTTACTTTACCAATAAAGGCAGCCAGTATTGATTTAACCCATGACTGCAAAACGCGACTGCTCCAATTCGAGTTCCCTCAAATGCACGGGTCTAAGCAGAACCTTTCCCAAGACTGGTGCCACCAAGAGTGCTGTTTTAAACGGAGAAGAATTTGACTGAGTGTCGGCTGGGACCCCAAAGGCTTAGCTCTCCGGTAGGATTACAAATCTGAGCCAAATGCCAGCACGTGGGGTGCCCAGGAAGTTTGGATTGCTGAGAAATTCCGAGCGCGCCCACGAAGCAAGAGTTCATATTCTTGCATAGTGGGAATGGGTAGCAAGGAAAATTAACCCTTAAAGCTGTCTTTAGAAGCGAGAGTTTTTAAAGACACCCATCCGTGCACCTCTGTTCAACCACTAAAATAATACTTAGGGGAGGAGAGTTTAAAATGTGCGGAACGAGACACTGCTCCTTCCCCTCTGCCTTAAGGGAACCTGGCTCCATTTTTACTGTGGTTTCTGGCGCAAATGGCCTCGATGCAAGCACCTCTCCCACCGAGAGAGGCGAGGCCGGGCCGGCGGCGTGAAAGACCCTCAGTCCTTTCTCTCCACAGACACCTCGGCGCTGCCGCGTGGCGGATAGAAAAGGGAAAGGACGCTCGCGGAACCAGGCGGAGAGCTGCCGGCGCGAAGGTGCGCCGCGCGAGCTTGCAGTGGAAGCGCTGTCATGCGGCTGCCCTGCTCTGGGCCTGGCAGGATGACAATATATCCCGTACCGGGATGCTGTGATCAAACCGTTGCAAAGAAAGAAAATAAAACTTTTCCCTGGTTGACCTGTCTGTATCTTAGAAAGACTTTTTTCTTCACCACCGACGCCTACGTTTAAAGTATAATTAGATAAGTGGACATTCGCACTGACGCACCGACACCGGCAACACCATGAGATTCTCAAGGCAAAGTGAAATTGAACCTTCAAGTAACATTCTTAAATGGGCAAGAATATCTACGTCTTTTTATAGACTTCTTGCGCACAGAAAACCACGAGCCTGTAAAACCTACAGCCCGTATTTTTAGGGGAAGGGATACCCAAACTCTCTAGGGATAAAGTTAGATGCCAGAAAGAAATACACAAGATAAGGTCGTTGGGTGCTTTTGTCACCGCAGAGTAACCCGCGATTCAAAATCAAGACGCGAACTCTTCTCCCCACCCCTGCTTCCCCCACTGCGAGGACCCGCAGGGCACCCCGGACGCTCCTGCCGCTTCGAGGCCGGCCCGCCCAGACCGCAAAAAGGCAGAACCAAGGAGACAGCAGTCAATAGCGCTGCTCATCACACTTGGAATTAAAGGGCATCTTTCCCTAAAGTCAGAGCGTTCGGGCAACCATTCGACCTGAGACCGGACCCAAAGACTAAAATTAGAGTTCTCAGAGGTCAGAAGTGTACGGCCATGACTTTGAAACAATGATCATACATTTTCTGTGGCTGGAACTATACAGAATAGCTGAAACTCCTAAGAGAACATGTGGAGACGTGGCGATATGAAGTCCCTGTTATAAAGTTTTAATCTCCTTGTAAGGAAGTTCAGGGCAACGTCTGGCTTTGACAGTGCAGCGTGCTATGGACTCTCCTAAACTTTATTCCTAGAAAGACTAGGACAAGAAAAACTCTCAGCTGCTCCAACCTCTGAAGAACAGGAAAGATACCAGCCAGGCTCTTCAGCCACACGACTCCGTGTGCCTCCAGGACTTGGAAGAGTCTCTAAAGCGAAAAAGGCACTCTCTGCTTCACATCTCAAGCACCACCGCTGCGTGCGCACCAGCCGGTTCCCTTCCTTGCACCCTAAATTCTCGAGACGCGCCCTATCCAACATCCATTGGCCTCGGGTGACACCCTCGGCTTCCTCCGGAGAAGAACCAGCAACAGGGTTTTTTCGGGGTTCAACTCTCAGAGATGCTGTGGCGGAATGTGATTGTCTTGGGGCTGCAGACACCTGGGAGATGAGGGCTCAGAACTGTGACGACTCCCAGCACTTCTCACGAGCTTTTACTGTTTGCGTATTATTTTGTGGCTTTGGTTGGCCATAAGATATGAAAATAAAATGATATGGCTAACCTCATCTTTTCCAGAAAGCCAGAAAGTTGGACATTTCGTTTTCATTTGATCTCTTATGTGGCCACCCTCTTTAGCCCCTAAGTTTCTACTTGAGAGAAACAGCCCACTAAAAATAAAGTGCCACGGAGACCAGCCTTCTCTTTGCCTACCCGCAAAACAATTCTTTCAAAAAGATAAGGGAAGAAAAGAAAGGTAAAAGAAAAATAACCTGAGAGCTCTCTTGGCTATTTACTCTTTTAACTCTGCATTTTAAAAACGATAATGCTCTTTGTAAATTTTAGTGACCCGGAGGGCGGCTGTAATTCACCGGGTCAGCGAACAGGATCGTCGCATCCAGCACTCTGCGTAAGCACCGCTGGCCTAGGGTGAAACTCGCAGACCCTGCGGCCCGAGGATAGAGGATAAAGTCGCTGGGAGGAAACTCAGCCGGAAATCGGCGTCTACAGCATGAGTTTCCTTTCTCTACTGAAAGTCAGTGCTGCGTAGATCCTAGGGGCCCTGTCATAACTTACTTGTACTGGATAATTTATTATTTATCTGAGAAACTTAGAAGGTGGAATTTTTATCCTAAAACTGCAAGTTGCACCTCATTCACTCTCCGCTGAAGGTGGAAAAAAGAAATCTCTGCACTGAGTTCCATTCTATGCCAGAAACTGATGCAAGGCCCAAGGAGCCTGAAATGCTTCACACGTCCTCCAAGACCCATTCATCAGTTACATGTGGAGGAATCAGAAAGTCCGAGCTAACACACGAAACTTCTCAAATTCATGTTGACTTTCTGAATCTTAAAAAGATATTTTCTAAGCATTGTCCAAGACAAGAACTTGACCAGACTGTCAGTCTTGTAAAAGTTCAAAAGCCCTTGGATCTTCTCAGCTTCTTTTCTGAAAGTTGCACTTGCCAAAATAACAGAAGAGTGAGACATTCTAAACTGATTCTGATACATATAGGTCACCAGACTGGAAAATTCTATTTAAGTAAAAATATTGTTCTGGATTCTCTAGAACAATCAGTTTGATTACCCAGTTCCTTTTGCCAGAATATACCTAGGTTATTAGTTTAAAATTCAGATGTTGACTAAGTCACCTATCCCAAGTCTACCTATTGTGTATTGTTATTTAGTCATCATTTTCTTCCTGACCCAGAAAAAAGACAAAGCTCTGTTCATTTACATTGTTTATTGTTGTAAACATTAAAACTGTCTTTCTCAAAGAAAGAATTTATCAGAAAAAAAATCAGCATCTCTAACTGTCATACACCATAGAAAAAAAGGCAGTGACTCATATCATGTGCCATACTAGAAATATACAAAGAAAAATACTACAGAATATGGCAATATTAAAATTCTTACTCCAACATAAAATAATATATTAACTGACAATTTTAGACATTAAAAAGAACAAAAAGGTTCAAAGTGCTCAGTAATTTCCAGGGAGTTATGTATATTATAAGCACTCTGGAAACAGTCAAAAGCTGCTGCATGCAAGTTCTGTTTAGCTTTAGACAACAAAATAATCAAGATATAAACTTTCTTTTATCAACAGCAACAGTACATACAACACTTACAAACAAGGAATGTTGGACGGTGTTACAAACACTATGTGTCCCTTTTGTCAGGATTTTCCGATGTGTTAATACTTGTGCCCATCTATTTTACAATTGAGAAAATGTTTAAGCTCAGATAACTACCAATCTTTATAAAATCTAACAGACTACATAGTGTCTGAAATACTATTTATATAATATAGACATTACTGAAGTAGCAAGTGCCTATAACATGTTCAACCTAGAATCAACATGCTTGTCCCTTTTTATGTAATTATTTTCTTTTTTTTTTGCAAACACACTTATTTTTTAGAATTTGTAATATTTATTCATAAATAGGCACAAAATAATTTAAAAAGCCAAACTGCATTGGGTAAATTTACAAGCCTTTGCCTTCTTCAACTCATGCCACCCACGCAACATTTAGTTTTACTATATATTACATCTTTCTTTATAGCAGAAAACTTTGAAGTCTTGTTAAAGGGCAGTACTTATGGGTCCCCTTAAGATGTGTGTGTGAGTGTGTGTGTGTGTGTGTGTGTGTGTGTGTGTGTGTGTGTGTGAGACATCATCTGTCTTAATTGCAACAACCAAGCATGGCCAAACATTTCCCATCATACATTAGCAATCTTTCTTCTGAACAACAAACTGATTTTTAACTGATAATAAAAAGTTTATACCACTGTATTGTGTGTAGTCCTTGTTCTATATCCAGGATGCCCCGGAGCCAAAATGCCCTTTCAGGTTCTGCCTGCAGGTTAGGAAATAGCAACAGTTTTTATTTGTTTATTTGTTTTCTTTAGGGATCAAGGGGCTGGGAGTTTTACAGAAGCGGGGACAGCTTGTGCTGAGACAGCTCAGGGAGCTATCTCTGCCGTATGACTAGCCCCTCTGGACAGTTTTAGTTTTCTTTCCAGTTCTTTGAAGTGCATGGGAGAAGATATTAGAAAGGTAAAGTGTCCAGAAAAAGCTTGTCAATTATTGCTGGCGGTGGTACCAAGTCTTCCAATTTCAGGTAGAAAATGCGCTGTAGCCCCTGTGTGCAAAGGGTACGGAGTTCTGGGAGCTTCCCCAACAGTTTGGACAGATAGTTGGGGCGGTTTAACCCCCCATTATTGAAAGTCACATGGTCTTTGAGACAATTAACAATTTTGTTTTGCAGCTCTTCCACTCTCTTGGGTTCCTTGAGCCCGTGTCTCTCTGCAGAAAACACAATAAAAAACAGAAGAAGGCACCAGGCAGTTAGTTAACAGGCAGAATGAGAGAAGAGGTGTGACAAGGGAAGGCCAGGACAAATCCCAGTGGACAGTTCTGGAGGGGACGTGCCCTGCCCCTGCAGTACTGACCTGTGACCATAGCCAGGGCCGCAATGCAGGAGAAGGCAGAAATGTCGATGTTCATATTCTGCAAGTTGGAGGAGAATTCAACAATGGAATCAATCCATTCCCCAAAGCCACGCACGCATTGCAACCTGTGCAAGACCACCCCATTGCAAAAGATGAGTTTACCCTCCACTGGGTTGGACCTGCAATTAATACCAAAGAGAGAGGGGAGAAAAAGAGAGAGAGAGAAGCTAAACAACTAATTACTTGAAGAGCAATAAATGAGGGATTTAAGAGGCACCTAATTACTGAAGAGTTAATAAAATGTAGACCAGTGGACCTTGAAAGGGTTTAATTTCATAACAATCAAGAACGCCCCCTATCCCACCTCCACTCCATTCATACAAGATTTCTGGGTTCACACTCCTTCCCTTCTCCTTTTGTGTTCTCTTTTCTTTCCTTTTTCCCCCTTTCATTTTCTAGTCTGTCCTTTTCCCTTATTCCTCTTTTCTACCCCTTTGCCTCACTGTCTTTTACTTTCTGGATTCCTCTCCAACCTCCCTGGATTGTCTCCTTTCTCATTACCTGTATGCTAATCGAAGGACAAACAGTTCCAAGAAAGCTGATTCAAAGAGCAGGTCCTGGTCAGCTTTGGGCAGGTCAGTAAAGCCTGGGATCTTCTCTGCCCAGCCCCTGATGATCTCCATGGAGCCAGTCAGGAGATCATAGAATTGCTGTATATGCTGGGTGTCATCTCCACTCATCTGATAGTCAGGGTTCGCCTGGAACTGGAATTTCATTTTAAAAAGCACTTAATGAGGTTCTCTAAAATATATAACCCGTGAAATTGCTAACCCCATTTCTAGTAGGGGAGCCAGGTTTTTATAACAATTAAACCTCTCTCTGACCAGTAAGGAAATTAGATGTTCTGGGGCAATTAATTCAATTAGGGACGGTGCTATGAGGTCGTTGCTTTAAATATGTAAATTACCATTTCCATACAGACTAAATACAGTGTGATCCAGCCCTGGGAAACGTTCACTCTTATCTCCACAAAACAATTGACGTGTTAGTATTCATTCTAGTCCCACAGAGGGTCTCTGAGCTGAGACGCCCTTTGCAAATCTTAATAATATTGCAGTAGCTTCTAGGTTTGCCCAACACACTTCCTCCAATTAAAGCCAGCACATTTTTCACAGCTGGAGTAAAAGAGGAATTTGACCACTTGATCCCTGACCCCACTACTATTCCTTCCACCCTTCTCTTTTCATTCCCTGGCCCCCAAGCAGGTCCCACCTCCTTTACCCGGACACCGGCAGAAAAGATGAGGATTACTGTACCTCTTTGGAAGATCGGGATAACATGGAAAGGTTGGGGCAAGGGGGTACTACACAGCCTCTGGCTTTTGCCTTTGAGACATTGGTGTATATGGTGGTGGCAGTCGGGGGCAGTTCACAGAGACTGAACTGCTATGCCGGTCTTCACAGCTACACTTTGAGCTACACCATCTGTGTATCTCCCGTGGCCCCACCCAAGCTGTGAGGCATAGAGCCTCACCAGCCTGGCCACGTCCCTTGAGTCTGAAGTTTAGTGCAAGGTATGGGGTATGAGGAGGTGGTCCTGCCCATCTGTTGGTTTGTCCACACATTCCTCCCCCCGCCCTGCCGCCACCCCGCACCAGCTTCTTACCCTGGAATAGTCCAGGCTGGTCATAGCCGGGTTGGAGTCAACGTGGGCCCTGACGAGGGCACTGATCAGACTCACTGGGGGCGAAGGGGGAGAGGGTTCCTGCGGGCTCTTCGGTTTGGAGGGTAAACGACCTCGCCGGCCTTTTAAACTGTCGGTTCTTACCACTGCAAAAGAACAGCCCTGTTTGCACCAGTCTGGGATCCCAGGCCCAGCTGCTGCCCCCCTCACCCCCATCCCAGACTGCAGCTGTGGGCACCAGGCCTGAGGGCTCAGAACCCCTCTCTTGTAAAGCTTTTACTGAGGAAAGGCACTAAAAAAATGCAGGATTATTTTATGTCTTCCTCCAACTGGGTCATGCAGTTAAAGGCAAAAAGGGCCTGGTGGTTTTCTCTAGGAGAGGCTGGGCATGTAGGCTGGGGCCAGGTCCCAGAGGTTGGGTAGGGGCGCAGGGTGGGGGCGCTGAAGATTCTGGGTCTCTGGAAAGTGGACCACAGGACTGGGGAACCAGTAGTTGTTTTCTAGGGGCATAGACTGAGGGGGTCAACAGATTGCCCCCACCTACCTTCTTTGACCATCCCAACAGCCAGACACTTTTGAAACCGGCAATACTGACAACGATTCCGACGTCGCTTGTCCACTGGGCAGTTTTTATTTGCTAAACATACATATTTCGCATTTTTTTGCACAGTGCGCTGCAAAAGGAGACAATGTATGCCGCAAATTATTTGTTTTTTCCTTGAAAATCCAGCAACCTGGAGACAATTTCTCACTGGCTTGGATCTACACTCCCTCCCCACAAACAAACACACACTCACGATTCCTTTTCATATTTCCCCTTTTCCTTTTCTATTTCTTTTCTTTTTTTCCTCCCGCAGGGCATTTAACAGAAGAAAATTGATAGCGTTAACATTTGAGCTAACCTTGCCGCTCTTTGCTGTGTTTTATATGCCAAGAGAAGGGGAAAGAGTCGCTCTGTAAATACAAATCCGTGGGCATTCATATTATTTACATTCCTTGGAGACCTGCTCTATTTAAAATGATAAGATTATTCAATCAGGATGGTGAAATAAAGAGATCACTTAATTTGACCATAGGGAATTCTGTTCCACTTGGTTAGCTCAGACACGGTTCTCTGTCCTAACCAATTTCAATCTGAGCAGGAAAGACAGCTCCTAGCACATGCAAATGACCCTCTTCTAAGTCCAGCGCCAGCAACTTCGGTGGAGGGCACGCCGGGTCGGCGAGGTGAGGGGGGCTTCGACCCCCGGGCTCCCAGCCTTCCAGCTTCCCTTGCTCAGACACCCAGCGGCCTCCTCGGCAGCCCGTGGGCAGCTGCAAAACAGCGTCAGCTGAGACCCGGGAGACTTGAGCGACCAGGGACAGCTGAGGCTGGGCAGCCCAAGCGGAGGTGAAGGGTGCTCTCCAGGGTTCCTGGCACTAGGGGGCCCTACCTGCCCTCTCAGACCCGCCCTTGCTCACCTTAAAGAAGCCTTTGCATCCCTCACAAGTGCGCACACCGTAGTGCTGGCAGGCCGCGTTGTCGCCGCACACCGCACACAGCCCCTCGTTGGAGGGGGAACCCCGCGATGGTGGCGAGGGCACCTGCGTGTCAAGTAGCTGCGATGCGTGGCCGATCTGCAGGCCTGGGAAGCCCATGGACGCGGGTTTGCGAATGGGGTTGGGTACAGCGAAGGTCTGCCCGTCCACTACGTGGTGGCTGCCCGTGGGTTCCGGGTTCATGGGGACGTGCAGGGGCCCGTCGAAGCGCATCTGGCAGCTGGACACCGGAGTGCCTGGGGGTGACTGCTTAAAGGAGAAGAGCGAGAGGCGCGAGACTGGCGTTTTCCTCTGCTCAATCATGTGCGTAGTGGCCACGTAGTTCTGGTGGAAGTTGTGGAGAGACCCCGGGTCGTCCCACATGGGGCTGTGCTGCACCTGGAAGCCCGGGGTGGTGGGTGTCGGGGGCGAAGAGGGCTTGTAGTAAACCGACCCGGAGTGCGGCATCATCTCCTCGGACTGGGGGGGCAGGTGGCTGTGCTGCTGGTAGTTGTGCATCTGAATGTCTTCTACCTTAATGGAGGACTGCTGTCCGGACAGGGGCATTTGGTACAAGCAAGGTGGCTTGACGTCGTAGCCTGTGCTGTAGTTGTCCATAAAGGTACTGAAGCTGGGGAGAGAAGTGGTGGCAGTGATTTCAGTGTTGGTGAGGTCCATGCTAAACTTGACAAACTCTGGAGTTAAGAAATCGGAGCTGTATTCTCCCGAAGAGTGGTAACTGTAGCTCTGAGAAGCGGGGCTGGCTCCTTGAGGCGAGGACCCATACTGCGCCTGAACACAAGGCATGGCTGGAAATGAAACAGGGTGATACACACTCAGCCTGGTCAACTGAACACCTTCTCCCGGGCTCAGGAACACCTGGAGCTACACCGGCAGCCCACAGCGGTCAGTGAGTGGGTAGGGGCACGAAAGGAAGGGAAACAGAGGTGAAAGCTGCAGAGCAATAGCATAGGGCCTGAAAGCACTGGTCAAATAAGGACCAGAGCTATAAAGCTCTTGAGGGTTTATATTCCAGGATATTTCCAATATCAGTGCCTCCCACCACTCCCCGCCCCTTCACTGTCAATCCCGCTCTGATAAAGCCCCTTCTCCAAAGCTAGGGTTCAGTAAGCTTTCTAGAAACGAGCATTCTAGAAAGGAAGTGGAAGTGCACAATGAGAAAGTTGTTTCCTGTAACCTGAAGTTACAGGGTTTGCTTGAGGAGAGTCCGATGCTCTGTTTCTTGACGTTAACAGAACTCGGGAAAGGTAAAAAGAAATAAAGTTCACTAACCTTCAGCCGAGTTACTGGTGTTTTTTTCGAGGAAATTTAAAGTGGACAGTGTCGAAATTCAGTGAAGGACAAAGTTTCCAAGATTTTTAAAAGAGCAATGCAGAGTCCAGCCTGTCCAGTCTCCTCCCTGAAACACAGACACAAGAAGTCTCAGCGTCCTCCTCACAGAGACTGAGCTGAGCACATGTGGGTTCACTGGGTCCTTTTATGTCTCACTGGAAATTAGTGTGTAGCCTTTACCCAACAGTAGTTGAAACGGATGTGTAAAAGACATGCCCAGAAACAAGAAAGAACGTCACCCGCTGCACTGTGTAAATCCTTGTAGCAATAAGATCCTGCAGAAGGAAAGGTATTCTGTGAATTTATTTAATACTCATGATGAAATGAATTGGCCCTTTTGCTAGAGTGTGGGTGAAGAAGTCATTTTCACTTTAGTCTAGTTCAGACTAGAATAAGAAAACTAGAGTTTAAGAGAAAGTGCAGCGTTGGAACTTGCTGTTGATTTTTTCCCCTGTGGTCAAATAGGCTTTTTGGGGGGGAGGCAGGAAGAAAGTTAAAAGTCAAGAATATAAAATAAGAAAAACAACTCCCCTTACTAAATATTAGCAAGGCCTGGACAGCCAGGAAGGCAATTTGAGTGGAAGCATCTGACTTCTTTTGACAGAACACTGAGATTGGGGATACACTGATACAAGTTTATTTATCCAGAAGTCTTGGTTTCCAATATCTTTAATGGCCAAGGGGTGGGAGAAGAAGACCCCACTTTGCCAGGTGCATCCCAGGTCAACTGCAGAGGGAGGGGAATACTGCTTAGAGGTGCTGGAACCAATGTCAGAAGCACTTCCGAGCACAGCAACCTGAATACCTTCTCCACAATACCTTGCACAATCTGGCTACTTGCTGGAACAAGGCATTCTTGTGTCCCACTAATTTTCAGATGTTCCCACTGGACGCTATTCGAGAGCACAATCTTATTACTAATGAAAAAGAAAGCCAAACATCCACTCCTACTCCCTCCCTTCCCCCATAATCTCGCTTCAGTGGAGGGAAGGGAGGAGGAGGTTAAGCAGAAAAAAATAGGGAGACTCTTGACCCCCCCACAACACAGCCCTTGGAAATATGCCTGCGCCTTGGACATTAACCCCCTATTACCTTCCTAAGTGCGTTTTCACTCCTTCTCTCCAGAAAGACATATGTTCAAAACCAGAAATTTCAGGCAACTTAGTAACAGGACACTCTATCAACACTACCCTTACTCAACAGTACCCGGGAAACATCGGCAAGCTGGCCAACCGCAGTGACACAGTTCCCAAGCAACACAAACTGAAGAACTTTCTTCCCCTGTCAGTTTGAGAGCAGCTTCCCTCCCATACACAGGACTTGAGTCTCCACGTCCAAAAGCCGCAATCAATTCCGACACCAAGAGCAAACTTTGCGCACATTTCCGCGGGGAAGGCGGCAGCCCCAAACACTGTGGAGTCTCCCTTCCACGTCCACCAATGAGGAGCCCGGAAGCCTCTGCCGGCAGCCAACTCCCCCCTAATGCCAAAGCTGGAGTTAGAACAAATGCCCGTCGCAGCTATACGCAACCCACTCCCCATCCTCCTGCCCACTCGCGCTCACGGTTCTGGCGCTCACTTCGGCCCGTGGGAAGAGGAGACAAGCTAAAGAAGGATCAAAGAACGCGAGCTCACGGGCTGCACCTACTCACTTAGGTGTTCTCCGCGTCTCTCTTCATTCATCCAACTCTGCTGAAGTGTGATTCCCTTGGGGAGCCCGGGTGCCGGGCTCGGGAAGGGGAGAGTGAGCGGGGCGAAGGGAGCAGAGACGCCGCGAGCCGCGGGCAGCAGAGGTAAGCGGCCGGCGGGGCAGGCGAGCGGGCTGCGGAGCCGAGCGCGAGCCGCGGGCGGACTGGCCCGGCCGCCAATGTGCCTTTGTTTATGTGGCTCGCGCCGCCGCTGCCAACTGCACCTAAAGTCTCCGCGCGTCAGCGCGCGTCAGCGGCCGGCCGCCCAATCGCCGCGCCGCCGCGCTCCCGGACTGCTGGCCCGCGCTCGCTTTGGTATATTTCCGACCTGACGTCACGAGCAGGGCGGAATTTAAGGTGGGAACCGTCTGCCTTCACCTTGGTAGCCGGCTGGGGTGGTTTTTTTTCTTTCCGAAGGAGGTGTCACCCTCCACCCAGATCCGCGAAGCCCACAGCGCCGTTACATTTCAACACTCCCCGGGCCCCCGGCTCTGGGCCGCTCACACGTGGGGAAGGTGCAACAAAAGCCTGGGTGGAAAGGAACGCAGGCGTGGGCCAGGTACACCGCACCTGGAGCAGCGCTGGGCTGTGCCTCGCCACCTCGTCACACACCTCCCCACCCCCCAGGGGACGTGCACGCAGGTGTCCCGTGACACTCGTCTCTCAGAGGGCTCGGGCAGTTCGGGTGGGGTTTCCTAGCCGGTGCACACTTTTTTCCCTTTTCCTAGCCTTATCTACACACACACACACACACACACACACACACACACACACACACACCACACTCTGCTGTGAAAGGCGTTAGGGTAGGGGCCTATCTTTCTTTGAAGTGCTCTTGTTCAGGGAGACCGTGGTGTGCGGAGGGGAGGGGATAGGCAGTGACCCGGCCCTTCGGGGACCCCAAAAGTCACAGGAAAGCGTCGCCTGCTTTTCTTTCGCAGACAATGCAGCCAAGCAGCTGGCAACAGGTGCATCTCTGCAGAAAGATGCTCTGATCCAACCTTCTGCCAACTCTAAAACTTTCGACACTCCCCAGTGCCCACGACTCGTCGTATCTTATTTTAGGGAAATAGATCGACCTTCCTCTGAAACGCAAGGGCCATTACAGCCGCAAACTGAGTCCAGAGGAAAAGACAGGGCCTGAGAAGCAGGGGGGCTGGGGGTGCGCAGCCTCTGCAAAACCGGAAGGCGCGCGCCGCCCGCCCTCCCACGACGGGGTCCGCCCCACCTCCGCGGCCCAGACTCGCCGCCGAGCCC
>NW_004955449.1:16928745-16936205 GCF_000276665.1 Chinchilla lanigera | reverse complement strand
CCCTCGGCTGGGCGACCGCCGGCTCCGGAGGCCCTGGCAGCGCGCCCCTCTCGCTGCTCGGAGCGGGGGCCGGAAGGGCAGTGGAACTGTCGGGACTCCAGGGCAGCGCGTCCCCGTTCTGCAGCCCCGCTCCCGGGGGCGGGAGCGGCGTCGCTGTCGGACGCCCAGCGGCTGCCCGGGAAGCCGAGGACGGCCGCGTCGCAGCCCCGGGAAAACCTACGCGACCACCTTAAGTTTCCCCTGGATGTTGCGGCTGCGGCTACCGCTACCGCCACCGCCCAGCGGTGCCCTAGTGGGCGCGAGAAAAAAAATAATAAAACCAGGAAGTGTGTGTGTATGTGTGTGTGCGCGCGCGCGTGTGGCGGGGCTGTTGTTTGTGGTGGCGAGTGCGGGTGAGTGAGTAGGGGGTGGGGAGTGAAGAAAAGCTTATTAGTATGCGTTCAGTAGCGTCAGCGCCCCGTGGGCAGGAGCGATTCCCCGCGAACGAAAGGGAAAAAGTGAGAGTTTGGAGCGCACTGGAGAAGAAAGGGGGTGGGGGTGGCGGTGACGCAGGGGCGCAGCCATTGACGCACCGGCCAAGCGGGGCCCAAAATAGCAGCAACTCTAGCTCAGAGGCGCCTTCCCGGGTTCCCTTCCCTTCCGCGAGGGAGCGGGGCGCGGCCAGAGGGGGAGCTTTCCTTGATCCCCGCGGTGGGCCAGATTCCCGCAGCTATTTTCTGGCAGACGGAAACTCAAGCACAGCCACGCTGGGGTGGCAGTTATTATTTTTTAATACAATCTTAGGAAAGCGGAGGCCGGGAGAACTTTAAGGTTGTAACCACAACCCTCTAAATATAAATAATTCTAAGTAGACACACTCCCTGGGCACGCTCCTCCCTCACTGCCATTAAAAACACACTCAGTTTAGGCTGGGTTCAATCTGGGGACAATTTGAGGAAATTCCTCCCGGAAAGCGGAAAAGTGTCCTGCAGTTCTTAAAATGTTCTCCAAGGAAGGCATATATCGTAATGATGCGTTAGTTAACAGTCTCCTAGATATGGATTCTTGAAAACAGAGCCTTTGCTCAAGCCTGAACGTATGCAAGATCCAAAAGCAGTCTTCACAGCAGTTTATTATAATAAAATGACAATAGAGTAATTCAATATAGCGTTAAAATGAGATAAAAAGGGGACTTTCCCCTTCCTTTCGTCTGAGTTTGCCTTCCCCTCTAAACTCTTATTCTGGCTCCTGGGAAGTGTTACTATTTCTTAGGAATACATCGACTGTAGAGTGGCAAATTCGCTTAAACTAATTCTTGGATGAGCTACGTCTTGAGCTGAGGTTTTAGGTAGGACCGCGATATGCTCGAAATGGAAAGGATCCAGCATACATATAAGTAGGTGTAGAAGGGTCATGCTCAATACCCCAGACTTCTGTTTTGCCCCCCAGCTAGATTCTGGTGGAAAGAAGTCTCAGGAGCACTGCCAACGTCTGTAATTGACTGATCCTGTCAGTAGGGGGCCTGACTCCACAATGTTGAGAGAATATCACACACAGGCCCACAGAGGCGCGCGCGCGCGCGCGCGCGAACACACACACACACACACACACACACACACACTCAATCACAATTAACTAATTACTACTACTCCTAGGGTAAGCCCGAGAAAAGAATTGTGCAGGCCCAAATATTCATGTCGTGCTGGAATTTATAAAGAACTACGGATCTTTGATTTTCTTTTTTTTTCTCCGAAAGGGAAACAGTTTAACACGTGGGATTAGGTTCACAATAGATTTTATTTCCGCCTGCCCATGCTTAACTCACTGTTAGGGCACAGGGGGAAAAAATCAAAATGGTAATAAAATCTCTCATTTTATCACCATTCAGTTCAAATTGGCATAGAGTTTGGAAAAATGAAAGCATGTTTTAAAATCCTATGATTACATGTTTAAATAAATTATAGTTTAGAAGAGGATTCCTGTGGGTGTATTTGCTGGTACATAAGAGAATGCTTTTGTGCATAGAGGTTTAATTACACTTATAATGGAATGAAAATGTAGAACTGAACAACCTTTCACAAAATGTTAAAACGATGCTTTAGGCTAAAAGAAACTGAAATTCTGCATTTATATGACTGCAATCCTTCTGGATTCTTACACATAAATAGTTCAAAAAAAGTATTTTATCACTCAATTAAAATGACAATAACGGTTTCTTTTCAGGACCGACGTCGGATATAACTTTAAAATATTGCCATGTATAAATGTGCAAAGTTATCCCATATGAAGGCCTATTTTCTTAATAATTTAACATATATGGGAGCAAAAATTGGTCCTATACATAAGCAGCTCCCTCTACGGAAACCAACAAAAATAAATTATAAATTATTGCTATTAATAAATACAATCAGATGGGCTCAGAAAAGCATTGAGGAAGGCAAAGTTACTACATTACTTTTATATTAATAAATATTAAGCAGAATATACTGGCACATGTATGGAAAACATATTTCATTAAAATCAATATAAATAATACATATATTCACATCTAAACTATTTTATGCATGGCTAAGCAGATTATACTTAATAAAATTGAGCTTTTGGTATAATTTAGAAAGCAAACATGGATGTAATCTCATAGGATTTTCTACCTTAATGCATGGAAAAAAAGGCCTCCATGGTTCCCTTTCACCATTCTATCCCCATGAATTCAGAGTAGACCTTACAATGCAGATGTAGTGGAATAAACACATCTTATGCCTCAAAAGTTGAGGCAACTATAAGATGTTTTGTAATACAATTATTTTGTGCAACATAAAATATTAAGATGAAATATATTTTAAATTACATTTGGATAAACTCATCTATAGCATTCATTGCCAATTTGCAGGCAGTTTTAATTAGTGAAAGAAGAAATTTTCACTTTGAAAAAAATCTCTAAAAAAAATCAATATTAAAAATACAAATTTTGTTAATATTGAAAGTATTTTTTGTTTTGCTTTTGCCATTTCATTGGCGCTAACAGGATATTAATGAACCAAATATTTAATTCCCCATAGGTTGCTTAGAGAGCAAGTAAGTTGCTTCTTTGATACTCACATTTTGGGTAGTTGTGGCTTTTATTCAGTTTTATAAACTCATTTTTCACCAAAAACCATTTAATGCAAAGACTTTACAAATCATTTCTTACTTTGATTCAGAACTCTTTTCTAGAAATGTGTAAAGATGTGCAAAAGTAAACAGCACTCTTTTCTAGAAGCGTCTCCTTGTAAATCAAAATTATAAAACTGAACATATGGTAAACCTCATGCACTCAGAAAAGTATTCTGCATAATAAAAATCTTTCATCTTTTCATTAATATTTGACTCACTGTGGCCTTTTCCTAAATATTTGTTTTTAAATTAACCATTTACTATCTTCCCATGTAACAATTCTTTTTTATTAGGCAAAGAAGGATAACTTTGGTTTTATATTTCATTGCTAATTTCAGTAAACATGGAGACATTAAAATGTACAAAACTTTAAAATACATCTTAAATAAAATGAGATGCTACACATTAACAAAATATCAAAGTCACCTAAATTCTAAAAGTAGCTCATAACATTAGTAACCCTATTAGTATTTAATACACAGATAAAATAAAGTTTGCAAAAGCTGATATAGGTAAATCTCAATTAGCTAGTTTTTATTACAATTTAATGATAAAATAACCATTTTTATTTTTTTCCTCAAACAAATGATAGGAAACTCTCAATTTAATGAAACATGAAAATAAAGTATTAATATATTATGACAAAGACATACATGTCCTTGTCCCCATCCTACTTTTGCAATTGCCAAGTCTACAATGACAACTCTAACACTACAAAAGTAACTTATAGCAAGGACCCTTATAGTGATAAGTAATAAATCTAATTACCATATCCTTTGAATAGATGTAATATAAATTTCATTGCTCACTTAAAAGTTCTAAAGTTAACAGCATAAACTTGAAGTTGAGTAATTAAGTAATCCTTATATAGACACTTATTAAAGTATTTATACATATTATCTTAAATCTACATCTATCATTTTGCCAATTAAAATTAGGACTTTAATTGCAATTAAGTAATTTAATTGCCAATTGAACAGCAAAATTGCTAAGTGACTAATTTTAATGCCTATTTTAATTACCAATCATGACTGGGGAGGGAGCTAATCAAGTTACATCAAGCAGTACCAGAGTAATGATGTGGAAAAAAAAGCAGAACAAACATTCAAGGCTACATGCTTTAAAAAAAGACACGTAAATTAAATAAATGCAAACACAATCTTATAAATGTATAAAAATAGTGTATTTCAGTATCTGAATACAGAACATGAAAGAGAACAAGATTAATTAAAGAGCCCCTGTCAATCCTCAGTTAAAGTAAGGACAATCAAAGTCAAAATTTTATGTGGTATTTACATGGCACTCACACTAATCTAGATAAAAACAAAGCTGCAAAAACGGAGAATAAAAGGCTGTTTCCTGCTTGGCTGGTTAAATATTTACAGACTGACAGATTTTTTTTTTAAATTTTGAAATGAAATGCTTATAAAAGAGACAAGTTTCCGATGCAACAACATGAGCTTTGGATTTGAAAAGCAAACAGGGGAAGTGCAGTGGAACTACAGTCCTTCCTGGTAGATCTGCTCAACTCCACCACTCACTGAATGGACAGTCCTCTTAGAGGCCAAATGCCTATTCATAACTTGTCCCATGTTGCCTTGAGAAAAACATAAATCTTACCTATCTTAAAGATTTTAAATTTATTCATCAGTGAAAATGAATGCTCCAGAGATTATATCACAATTAAAATTACTGAGCATGGGGAATGTACCTAGCTCTAGTATAGTAGTCTTTCTTCATTTTCAATTGGAATAAACACACCAGTTTAAGATAAAGGCCCTAAATCAGCAGGCAACAAAAACAGTGCCAAAAATCTTCTGGGGCAACATAACATGTTTTCCAAAATTTATCTGTCCAACCAAATTCTCATTTCAGCAGGACCGAGGGGCAACACGGAAACAGTCAGGTAAGGTTAAGAACTAAACAAATAGAAAGTGATTCCCTAATAGACAATAACAATTCTAGTACCTTCTGGCCATAGGGTTTCCCTTGGCAGCCAGCCACCTCATTTACAGTAACAATGGACATACATTAAGCTTTCATTTAAAATAAAAGCCATGAAAAAGATAAAATAAAAGCCATGCTACAAGGTCCATGTCTTCTTTCTGTTGTCATACAAGTACTATATGATACTCTTGTATAGTTTATAAATACAAAAAGACCTGAAATTATTCATGAAATATATGAAACATTACACCTTGAGAAAAAGCACATAGTGCTGCTTGGGATTTTATTTACTAATGGACTTGAATTCTGAAGTGAAGCACAGCAGGACTTTTGGCCTGGCTTTTGAAGGGGGAACACTTTAATAATCACTGGGCTTGACAAAAGGCTGCAGTATCTGTACATGACAATAACAGCTTCATAAGACAAGTTCTGTGTGTGATTAAAGGACACACTCACTGCCTATTTACAAGTCATGGATTAGAATAATTTACAAGTTCACTATTGATCATGGTTCAAACTCACCAAGTGCTGATCTACACAGAGAAATAAAATCTCTATTATTAAAAGATTACCAAAAGCGGTGCCAGAAAAGAAGCTTACCACAACTTAAATCTATCTTAAATTAACCTAAGTTAGAGTTATCCTGGTTAACTTAGGTACAACTTAGTGTGTTCTGTGGAAGTTTTTTTTTTCTTTTTTTGCTAGATGCATACATAAAAGATCTTATTTAGCAATGACTATCAAAATGGTAGAACCACTTAAGCACCATGTAACAAATCACCAGCCATTACAAAAAAGGGAGACAGTAGAAACATCATCTTTAATTTCAAAATGATTCTGGAAGGACATAATCTATATACAAACTTGCAAAATATCAGCACTTTCAAATACTTGTAGGACCAAAAGTCATTATTTTTTAAACTGTTCCTGCCTATTTTACGTGTTTTTGCTAGTCTACTGTCTATCAGGTCACATAAATTAGCGTGGACTATATATGGCTGGAAGCAAAGTATTTTAAAAGATAGTATGTCCCTAGCATTCAGGTATCTTCAATAGGTAACAGTAAAAATGGGGTTAAAAATTATAATGCTATTTTACTGTTTCCTTAAGTTACTGTTTGCTTTTCAGTGTGATCTGTTTTAGTGAATGAAAAGGGATACAATAAAAACATATTTATAATCTTAGGTTAGAGACAATCAATTGAAACATTTTTATTAATCACCAGTTAAAAATAAGACCTGTGAAACATTACTAAGTCATTCCCCAGGATCTAAGTAGCAACTTCATCATGGTGTCACTTACACGTTGGGAGGAAAAAACCAACTACCAATACCACCACATTCATGACTCAAGTTAAAACGCACAAATAGTGAGTGCGTGGGGAGTAATAGAAGTTGGCCTGTTGAGATCCAACTTAGATTTCTTATAGTTCATATTTCCCACAAACTGTTTTCCTTAATTTCCAAAGTTTAGGAATAGCTGGACTTTTTTTAAAATGAAGAATTTCAAATAATGAATAGATTTAGGAGTTATTTTGGAACAACTTGTGGAAAACATTCCCCTAGGAGTAGGAGTGCTTTCATTTTGTGGGCTTAGAAATATGGCGGACCTAAACACTGCTAATTCTTAATTAACTAGCTCTGGAAATCATATTTCCTATACTCTCACCGATTAATCTGCTGATTGGCAATTTTCCACACAACACTTTGTCAAACTTTATAAATTCTGCATCGTCTAAGGTGAGAGGGGGAGAGGAAAGGCAATACAGAAGCAGACTTTACTGGATTTGACAGGGCCTCTCAAACTACAAATACAGGTTATAGAACTTGAAATGTAGCTCTGTAACTGAATTTATACCACAGAAATTGTGAGATGCTCTCTTCCTGTTGTTATAACGTACCAGGTCAAGAGATATAAATTGTACCAGGTAATTCATTTTGCTGCTCAGAGAGTCATTAAGTTCCTCCCAGAATATATGTGATTGATATCCCTGGAGGTGAAAGGCTAAAGGAACCATATGGCAACATGTTGCATTCCGTATGCTCTCTGCCCATCCGTGCTCAAGCTGCCATTAGCAACATCTGTACCTTGCGGAAATCCAGCTGCGCGACGCCGGCTGAGCCGTGCTGCGGGTGGGGGGGACCCGGCCTGGCACCACTCATCCGAGGCGTAGCGTCTATCTGCCAGGACGGATGGAGGCTTTCACAATCAGACGAGACGACACAAACGCTTTATTAAAGTTTAATGTTGAGCTCCCAATTAGCGAAAGTGCGTTACAAATCGCCTGTAATTTCCTGGAAGGCAGCGAGCTCTCCGCCCGCCCGCCCGCGAGGGCCCGCGCACGCCGGCCGCAGACCGGCTCCTCTCGCGGGCGGGGCCCA
>NW_004955449.1:16877119-16928235 GCF_000276665.1 Chinchilla lanigera | reverse complement strand
CGGGGACAGTGACCGCCCGGCCGGCCGCGGAGGGGCGCGCGGCGCTCGCCCCAAGTTGGCTGAGTGCCGTCTCTGCGTCCCCACACCTTTGTAGGGCTGGTTGAGTGCGGTTTCTGTGGCATTACGTTCCCATCGAAAAACAGAAATAAAAGTCTTCCATCTTGCACGCAAACATGATGAGGGGTCGGCGCGTTACTGTTAATTTGACGGGTTGTTTCCGGAGAGCAGCTTTACAGACTCAGCTCTCAGCATCAGTGCGGTCGGCATGCTATTTTAGCCTTGCGCGTAACATGTTTTAATTTTCCAAAAGTCTTACCATCTTGCGATGTTCGGGACTCTGATGAAGGCCGTAGGTAAATATTTGGGGGCGACTTGCATTGCTAATTTCCTCTTCGGGCACTTCTACACACTCGAACACTTGCCCTGTTCTTAAGTTAGCCCATAGGTTTTACTGGGTCTATTAATTAATAGATAATTAAGACAGTTTTTCTCCCTCAGCAAAATGTCGCGGACATGTGAAAGACACATTTTCAGGGGTGCTGATCTATAGAAAATGTGCCGGTGCAAGCAAGATGCTGAGGTGATCTGGCAGGCGGAGAGCGAATTGAAAGGGCTGAGGAAATAGCTCTTAGTTCGCAGTCATGGCAAAGTAGTACAGGGGAAGGTCCCCTGGGCTTGGAAGGGGAAGGCCAGGAAATTTAAGTGTTTTTTTTTTGTTTTGTTTGACTTTTGGAGATAGGGTTTCCCTAGGCAGTTCAGGCTGGCCTTGATCTCACTTTGTAGCCCAGGCTAGTCTCGAAATCACAGTGATTCTCCTGCCTCAGCCTCCCGAGTGCTGGGATTACAGGCGTGCACCACCATGCACGGTTCAGGTCTTCATTGCACTTTCCTGTCCCGCCTTAGAGAAATCTCTCTGCCTTGCTTTTTGCATCTTTAAAATGAAGGATTGGTTCTTAACATTCTCGAAAGCTAGAGAATATCCTTGTGTCCAAGTATAAAGTTACATGAAACGACTGTGAACATCGAGTGTCACATAAGAAAAGGGTAACAAATGTAGAATAATTCAGTCTTCTCACATTTGGTGATTTACGTTTTTCCAAAAAGGAAAATATATTTGGGCTACTTCAGAAAAAGAAAGAATAGGAGTATACCATTAAAACTATTTTAAAAGGAAAAAATACTGGTCACTATTACTTCATTTATATAACATAAACATATTTACAGTCCAATAATGTCGTAGACCTATTTCAATACCACTTTCCCACACAATGGGTTGTAGGTCGCAAATACACTGAGGCCACATTCTCCAACCCTGCCCCCTTTGTGCCTTGTGTTCTGTAAGAGGAATCTTTCAGTTGAAGGACACTTAATTGTTTCTCAGTGAGTAGCGGTACTGAAACCCAAGAAAGTCCTCTGGTTGACCTTCATCAGACAGAATGTGCTTTATTCTCCTCTCTTCAAGTTGGTGAAGGAAGAAAACACAAAAATGGCAGAAACAAGTTTAGAGCCAAAACGTTTGCTTCACATAGACACCACCAAAGTGTGATCACAACTAAAAGTTAACCAGTATTTTTCCAATTCCAAAAGCACATCTGTCTCCTTTCCCTATAAAATGTTTGATACCTCTAACTTTGCCTTAAGGTTCTTTCTTATAAAAGGTATTTTTCTTGCACTGCCATTTTCTTGAAACATCTAGCTTTTCCTGTACTTTTAAATTAAAGGGTTTTTTTACTTCTTATACCTTTTTGACATGATCATTGTACTTAAAAACTTAATAGAATGAATATCCTGGCTAAATTTGAAACATGCCCAATTTTTTAAATGGAAGGAAAAGGAAAAGCTTAGTTTTGGGACTGGCTGAAAAACAGTGAAACAATCAGTTTCCTCAAAATAAAAACAAAATATCATGCTGAAATTTGTGAAATAGAAGAATGAAAATAAGAAAAACCTTTTATTTGGCTATCCTTGATAGCATAAAGCTTATTACAATTTTCCAAATGTAGTGAACAGTTTAGAATGTGGACATTTCCCAATATTTCCAAAGTTTTTGTCTGAGGTTAAATCCTTTGAAAGACTCCTCTACAACAACAGTATTGAAGAATTTATTAGAGAAACTACTATGCACTCTTGCCTTATTACTCAGTTAATCCTGATCTATATTTAGAGAGTGGTGCCAGCCAGTGTGAGGCTTTAGAGGAATGAGCACAAATATTTGCCGTATCCTGTGCGTATAGTTTTGGTGATTGAAATGAAAATTCATTTTGGAAAATATCACTCAAGTTATAGTATAAGCAAATCCTACCAACCTTCAAATGGATAAATAGAAGGTTAACAAGAAAAATGATGAAGATTCTCGGTATTCCAGGTGAAAGAAAAGAGACCACCCAAGTTACAGAGCCGAAAACTTCCTTCATTTAAAAGGCCAAGAAATTCGGGCCGGCAGTGTACTTAAAAACAAGCTTGACTACACTTAGCAGAATTACAGGACTCCAAACATCAGTGCTAAATATGAACAGACGTACATCACTGGCCCTTGTGACAAGAGGGTTTCACTGGTAATTCCCCGAGTATACTATTGATGGACACCATTGCAGACAACCTTCTTCAACATCAAATAAGGACTTGTTACAATAAATACAGTATTTTAAAATCTTCTGTGAAGGTTCGGGATCCTAGGCCCGCTTGCCCTTGGATCTAGTCCTGGCCCTTTTTTGCGCCTCTGGTTTATATGACAAGCTACCTGTCCCTGAAATGCGTATTTCCAAGGCTCTCTTGTGAGCTGGCTGCCCAGGGTTTTGACTAGGCAGAAGGAGGAGCAGGCACATAGAGAAGTGGAGGCTGGGAAAAGCCAGAGTAGTCCCAGACCCTCTCTCATGCCCCAGCAACTGCTAGATGACCCCTGACCCCTGACCTCAGGCTCCAGTAACCAGCCTCTTCCATTTATACTCCAGTGTAGGAGTTGTAGTGGCTGCAGCCTGTGGAAGATCACAGATCTCTTTTCGCTTCCTTGGATCTTCTGTTATCTGTTTAAAAAAGTACTCAAGTTTTTCCTGTGCTGAACACTTAAAGAGTTTCTATTCTCCCTTTGGAGTCAGAATCCATACATCCCACTGAGATGGCACACACAGAAAATCTAATTGTTCCTTGAATTTCTTTTGCTAAAAATCCCTTTTCTAACTGTGCCACTCTTAAGTGCTAATAAATGGTATGGTCAGAAAAGCGGAAAGAGAATAGAGAAAGAAAAGCAGAAAGAAAGCTAATACATTTTTTAAAATCAATTTTCTATGGGCATAATTAAAAATTACAAACACAAAATATAACTTTACTGCACATTAGTTAGAACAGGGCAAATACTTAGCTGAGACCGAGACATAAATTCTGTGCTAATAACGAGGGTGGCATATAATACCTGTCAAGGCTTAATTTACACTACACATCTTCTGTGAGACCCACTCAATCATCAGCTTATTTGCCAGTGGTTGCTGCCTCCTTAGATCTTAAAAGAAAAAAGAGAAGGAAAAGGACTTCCTGTATTACTAATTTGAAATATCATTATGTATGTGACTCCTTGGGGTAATATTTTGGAATACAAATCATGTCTATATTCTTCTTTTCTATACATTTTCTACCGTTTATCTCACTCCCAACTTCTTCTGGGTATCATTGTCCCAGCAAAAGGCAAAATATTTCCAGCTGTGTTTTATAAAATCCAAAATTATGAAGGAAAAGGTCCCCAGGACATACCCTGGGTAGCTTAAAAAAGCTTCAAAGGGAAAAGGATTTCCCTGAAACGAGGAAAAGGATCTCAAGAGGCATAAACGAGAGGAGAGAACAACAGAACGAGGAGAGATTCTTGAAGGAGAAACAAGAAACTGGGAACTGAAACTTGGAGGAGAAGCCAAACAACTAAACAACACGGGGTAGACTTGGCAAAGTAGTCCCATGAGGTCATGGTTTTAGGATCCAGGTGTGCCGTGAGAGCTGAATCAACACACAAATGCTATCTAGACCTCACTCATTTGTACTGGAGAATATGCTAGTTCATTTTTCCATGGGTCACTCTGCACCCCAGGTAGCCAAAGAAGCTAGTTGGAACTTGTGTGAGAACCAGGGCTCTTTCTCTGTTCTTTGTACATGAACATGGAAAAAGCCAACACAGAAAGTAGATGGCAGAGGAGGGACAGAGTGCCAAAAACATTTGAGCCTAGATCAAGCTGTTCCTGGAACTATATCTATTATTGAACTCTCAAGTTATATGAGTAAATTTATTTTCTTTTAGCAGAAGTCAGTTTGGATTGAATTTTTTATCACTGCAATTGGGAAAAGCTCTAGTTGATGTAGTTAACCCTCTTACCCTTTAAAGCCTCAGTAAGCTGGGACATATAGACAGCATTCCTGCTAATACCAATGCATATATGTGTGATATTAATGCATTAAACTTATTGCTATAGGGTAGGAGGATACATTTAATATTATAACACATGTGGCATGTCAAAATCAAAAGGAAGTGCCTATTTTTAAAATTAAATTTATAGAATAAGTGGGATTTTTTGCCACAGAGATACTAAACCTTCCTATCACCACTACAACTAATTAAACTCAACAGTCAAAGCTGTAGACACAACATATAATGGTTTGTTCCCTGTAAATCCCCCAATTCTTTATTGCTGCACCCCACCTTCACCCCACCTTCAGTCCTCATCAGACTACTGCAATTCCCCTCATTGGCCATGCTTCTGGCACTGGCAACTGTACACGCTCTGTCTGGGAAGGACTGTCCAGCTTTCCCCAGCTGTCCAGCCTTCAAGAGCCAGCTCATGTGTCCAGCCTCTGTGAAATCTCACCCGGCACTCTCGCTACCCTGCTCCTCAGACCTCCCACCCATGGACTCAGAAAGGGAGACCTGTCACACTCTGCCATGTTTCTATTGTGGCCTGTCTGCAGCTTTTCTCTCTCTCTCTGATTACTGTACTAGTCTGAGTTCCGTGAAGGCAGGAATTCTCTCCAACTCATTTTGAAATTTTAAGTTACCAGAATAATTTGTTGATGTAATAATAGATAGATAGTTTTTTCTACTATCTATTATTGAAATGAATGAATGTAGAAGCAGAAGGATTCATCCATATCTTTATAACTGGGAGCTTAGAGTTCACCTAATCCTTGTGTATCAAAGTACATTATAGGCCATAATAGCAGAAATAGCAAAACTGTAACACAGTGAAATTTTAAACTTTATCAGAGCTCATCATATGACAGCACTCTATTTGTCCTGTATAAATATAATGTGGCTTACAAAGTTTTAGAGTTCTTATTCTTTGACTTTGGCTATCTTCCTTCTCTATTTTAAACCTAGGACCTCCTGTCTATTCTCTGTAACATTTTATTTCCTGTTCATGTCTACTTCCTCCTTTCTAGGTCTCCACAATATTTGTGGTTATACAATATTTTATTATAGCCTAAACCAAAACATTAATTCAAAGAGTAAGTAAATGAAGATACTTTAGGAAACCAAACTAAATATATCTGGAGAACGGAACCTCCACCCACTTTGTTGAAGCACATACACATGTACACACATTCATATTCATGCTTCTTAACATCCCACAATTGTAACAGCTCTGTGTAGGAAGAAAGGTGCTGTCAGTTGAAAAGTTTACTGTAATGTATGCCGGGATCTGCAGGATACTTTAACCTGCAGGAACCTGGATATGCTTAGAAGCAGGAGGGGGCACAAAGTGAATCAGTAATAGCTGCTTTAAAATGTATCCAATTATCTCTGTATAGATAGACTCAATTAAATTGTGTTATGTTTGGAGAAATATTTCTCCTCCTTAATGTGAATTGTCTTTGATAGTAATTATTTTCCTTTGAGGTATATATAGAATCCAATGAGTGATCAAGAAGAATGAGGTAAGCCAAGCGTGGTGACACATGCATATAACCCCAGAGGCAGGAGGATCATAAATTTCAGCCCAGGTTGAGCAATTTAAGGATTGAAGGGGACCTTGTCTTAAAGTAAAGAATAAAAAAGGATTGCAGAGGTAGATCAGTGCAAGGGCCTTGGTTCAATTGTCCGTATTGCAAGGAGAAGGAGAAGATATGGAAGAAGAGAAGGGGAAGGGGAAGAGGAACAGGAACAAGAAGAGGAGGAGGGGCAGGAGAGATGAAAGGAAGGGGAGGAAGAGGAAGAAGGGGAGGAAAAGGAAGAACAGAAGGAAGTAGCAAATCCTCACCGCTACTGATGGACACTGTACAGGTACTGTGCTGTGAGATTCCCTCTGCCACGTTAGTTTAGATGCCTAATACAGACTTTGGGAAAGGTATTGCTAAAAATATCTTACAGGTGACACTACTGGAAAAGGAGGATGGGTCCTTTGAGGTAAGCTTCTTCAAGTAGGGCATGTGGCTAACACGACATGGACTAGAGAGACAGAGGAAAGATGGTGGTGAAAGGAAAGTGTGACGAGAATGCAAGACAAGAATTAGAGTATGCTTTCACGGGGATCTTCATGAACGTTTAAGGCTTTTGTGCTCTATTTCGTCAAACTATTAGGAAAGTCTTATTCAGGGAAGAGTTTCACAGAGGCGCCAACTTTCTCCTCATCGCAGCACCCCAAGGCTGGTCCGTGGTCCCACCTCCCACTGAGGAGAGTTCCCGGAGACGCGCGGCAACCTGAGGAGGAGCATGACGGAGAGCCGGCCGGGGTGAGGTTGGGTGAGCAGATAACGCAGTAGCAGATGGTGGGAAAGCAAAACAAAATTTTTTTTAAAAAGCACCTTTCCAAATGGTGCCAGGGCTGTCAATTCTACCCTTCCACTAGAAATATAGCTGTGTCTCCCCTTGTCCTTTAACTTTCATCATTTGACAACAGTGGCCTACATTCTCTCCTATTACCAGTTACCCCAAGACCACTGTCCTGGCCTAGTGGTCTGCCAGTGCCATCTGAGCACACCGTTTTGTTCCTTGTCCTCAGGATTTATGCGGAAAGCTGTTCCTTACACGTGGAGTTTCAGGTGTGCAAAGTTTGTGGACTGGGTCTTTTTAGACTCATTAAAAATATGTCACTGTCTTCGGTTAAGAAATGCCGCTAAAGTCATTTGTCACGCTAAAAGGATTCCATTTAAAGATTTACCCATGTAAAGATTACCCAAGTTTTCAGTATTGAGACAGATGGCACCACCGTAAAAGCACTGATGTCCTTGAAAAGCTGTGGATTTTGCTTGGGAAAGTGAGTGTTCCTACAGTGACTGATGTAGGTTTCTGGGATTTGTGTCTTCAATAATTTCACAATTCCACCAAATATCTCTGGTTCTAGGGGAGCCCAGGTGGGGAGAGATGGGATCTGATGGACAGCCAGAGAGCCTACAGACAGAGACTTGGATTCAAACAAACCTGTTCTCCCCAGCTGTGGAATTCTGGGGCGAGGCTCCTCATTTCCACACCTCATCATTATTGTGCAATATTAGAGGTGATAAGACCCAGGCAAGCCATTTAAATTCCCTTAAAGTTAGCTAGTTATACCATGCACAAAAGTCTATGAAGTTAAGTTGTCCAAATTTCTAATATGCAAAATGAACGCAGTTTATAAATGGATTGAAGAAAAAAGTAAGAACCTGAGAGTAACCCCCTTTATTCATTTCAGTAAGATACACCAGTGTAAAGGGACCCATATGTAGCTTGGAAATCCACAGCTACGAAATTCCTATCTCCCCTCCCTTTTCACATCTCTGGTCTGTCTTGATCCAGTGGATGGTGGAAAACTGTGCAGAGTCTCTGCCTCACCTCCATCATAGAGGAATCCATCACAGATGTCTTCATAAATATCATTGACAGGAAATTTCCCCTACATCAACAGTGAGTTTATAATACATTCAACTTTGGTATTTACTTTATATGTCTTACATCCAAAAGCTCTTCACCCACTGCTGCCCACATATGCTGACAACTGTTCTGATCCCAGCAGGAGTAACAGATTTTATTTCTTAAGCATTGCAGAACTACAACCAAAGTGTTATTATTAGATGAAAGATCTCATCGTACTGGCTTTGCAATAGAAGAAAAGAAAAGAATGGAAATGAAAATAATCCAGCCTATTTAAAAATGCCCCACATTTTCAAAATTGTAATTTAATTTGGTTTTCAAATCTAACATACTGAAATGCTCAAAATTCCAAAGGTATAAAACTGTACACAGAGAATATTTTCTGCTGTGTCTTTGTTATTCTGCCATCTAGTTCTTTACCATGGTTTTAAAATGTTTGTATATCCTTGTAGCAATAGTTTATGTATAGACAAGCAAATATGAGCACAGACATATCTTGAGAGAATATATCTTTTCTGTTCTCTCTTAACAACTTATCATGGTGACAGTTTTGTATCAGCACATAAAGAGCATTTTAGTTTCTTTTTTCTGGTTGCATACTATTCCATTGCAAGTATATGCATAAATTATCATGGCCCTTTAAGATAATAATATAAATTCCATCAACTTTCTCTAGGCCTGTGTTCTGTGGAGAGGGAAGAAAGCATATGGATACACAGTCGTGCACTGTCTGTAGCTGGATACTTCCCAAGAAGATCCAAGCTGGAGAGTGCTCCTTGTGTGCCTGTTGAACAGGGTCCCTCTGTCATCCCATCTTCTTTCATCTGCAGATTCCTCCCTTCTTTCTCTTCTATAAGAACTCCTGCTTTCTCCAGCCCATGAAATCCTTTTTCTTAATACCCACTTCCTCCTCACCCCACCCTGCTCTCAGAATATTACCTCCCATAGCCTTGGAATGTTTGGGAGGCAAATTTTTTGAGAACTTGAATTCCTGAAAATCTCATCTGCCCTTTTTATCTGATTAATTATTGAACTGGTGATCAAATTCAAGGTGGCAAATAGTATTTTTTTAAATTTATAGACATTTCTTCAGTCTTACTGTTCAATCCAATGCTATTGTAATTTCTGACCCTTTTTATTCCTCTCTGGAAAATTTCATGTTCTCTTGGTCCCTGGTATCTTTTTTTAAAAAGTTCCAGTGATAAAACTTCATGTGATTTTGTTTTGATTCATTGCATTGAACACAGATTGAGTCTTTTAATCTGGAAATTACTTTGGGGGAATTTTCTTAATTTACATACCTTACTAATGATTTCCTCTTGTGTTCTTTCTTTTTTCTCTGTCTTTGAAACTTTGTTTTAAAACAATGGATCTCCTGGATTTATCCTCCAATTTTTCCTAACCCTTTTATTAGTTGTTCCTTCCTTCCTTTTCATCTCATTCTTTTTGCTGTCACTTCTAAGAAAATTCAACTTTTTTCTCCAACTTACATTCTTATATACTTTAAATTTTACTTATTTATTTTTACGGTAGCAAAATATATGTAATATAAAATGCCATTTGCACCCTTTGGGGTGTAGAGTTCTATAGCATTGATATGCTCACAAGGTGCACAACCATTACTATCTGTCTCTTAAACCTTCTCATCTTCACAAACTGAACTCTGTACCTATTGACCAAAAACTTCCTATTCCGTTTTCCCACATCCTTGCAATCAGTGTTCTACTTTTTGTTTCTATGACTTTAACTGCTATTTTAGGTACCTTATGTAAATGAAATATTTGTCTTTTATAGCTTGATTATTTTGATTAGTACAGTGTCTTCAAGATTCATTCATGTTGTAGCATATGTGAAATTTTACCTCCTTTTTAAGGCTGAATAATAATATATATATTATTTTTTCTATTTATCTATTGATGAACAATTGCACTGCTTCTATATTTTAGAGATTGTAAATAATACTGTTATAAACACTATTGTTTCTTATACCTATCTAACTCTATTTAATGTATTATTGTACATTTTTTTACTTTCGAGAGTTCTCTCATTCTTTTTTTTTTTTTTTTTTTTTTTTTGGTTTTTGGTTTTTGGTTTTTTTCCGGTACCAGGGATCAAACTCACGACCTTGCGCTTGCCAGGCTCTCTCATTCTTTGAATGTTTCATTTTTATGGTATGTATATTTTTTTCTTTTGTTTTGGGAGAGGGTTTTTTTGAGACAGGGTCTCACTATGTATTTCAGGCTGGCCTTGCTGAACTCACAGTGATCCTTCTGCCTCTGCCTCCCAAGTGCTGGGATTATAGGCATGGACACCACACCTGGCTTATATTTTTTTCTTTTTTCAAGGCTGAAATATTTTAATTCTTTGAGAATGAAAATGGTAGTACATACCTGTATGAGTACATGTGTATCCTTAATTTATTTTAATTTATTTCTTCCTGCATTGTATCCATTTCCCCAGGTTCCCCAAGATATTTTGGTATGTTTTCCATGTCAGAGGTGTTTCTTGGATTTCTTGTAATCCTTCATATTTTGCTTTGGGGAGAGAGAGAGCAGAACTTCATGCCTCACATACATTCTACAACTGAACTACATCATCAGCCTCTGTATTTTGACATTGATTAACAATAAAAGAATGAAAAACTAAATGGGATCTCTGAATGTGTTTGGGTCTGTGTCTCAGTTACTTTTCTCTTGTTGCTGAGATAAAATACCTGAGGCCCACAATTAAGGAAGGAAAGCTTTATTTAGCTCACAGTCTGTGGAAGTTTCAATCTGTAATCAGCTGGCTCCAAGGCAGGGTGTCATGGCACAGAAGCAGCAGTCCAAGGCAACGAAAGACAGCAAAAGTAACAAGAACAAAAAAGGAGGAGCAGAAAGAGCAAGCCTCTTTCCCTCCCTCATATTGTATGCAAACTACCGCCCCAGGGTGGGTGTAGCGCTCAAACCCATAATCCCAGCACTGGACCATAAACTCTAGAAGCCTGACCATGCCTGCATGAGGCTTTGGGCGGGGGAATCCAGACACAAACCATAACAGTCTGTGACCTTGATCTCTATAACAAGGTTATCTGAAAAGGCTGTTTGTTGAGACACCTTGCTGGCAGTACTTTTATGCTTCTCTTCTTGGGCTGGCCAGGTTACCTGAAGAAAAAGTCCACCCAACTCTTCCCTGGAAGGTAGAAAGAGATCTGGTTGCCAGTGTCCTGACTGCTGAGTGTGGGAAGGGAAATGAGTGGGTGTGTTCAGTAGAATATGCAAGTCTTCAGTTGTGGCTAGCCTCCCTCTGCCCAGGAACACTGTGCTCTTCTGGAGAGAAAAAAAATCCCGCAGACTTATGCCCCAGTGGAGAGACTCAGTCTCACTGGTGTGGAACTGGGAAAGAGGTTAACTGGATGACTGCTTCTCATTCAGAATTCTCAGCCCTTCTTATTTTAGCAGTGACCCTCCTCCCTTCATTATCAGTTCCAGAATTATCTAGGGATACCATTGCTTGAGTGTCTGCGAGGGCTATTGTTTTAGTAGGGATGTTTGTCAGCTCTCTCTGCTACCAGGCATGTTTCCACTCTCTGGAGTCAGCAAACACATTCAGGCTTCATCCAGCTGTGTTCCAGTTTTCAAAGGTTTGTTGTCATCATCTTGCTTCTTCCTTATCTTTTTGTATCTTTAAAAAATTATTCTTTGAGATTGCTTTAAAAAAATTCTTGAGAGCCAGGCATGGTGGCGCACACCTTAATCCCAGCACTAGGGAGGCTGAGGAATGAAGATCATTACGAGTTCAAGACCAGCCTGGGCTACAAAGTGAGCTCAAGACTAGCCTGAACTACATAGCGAGACCCTGTCACAAAAAGACCAAAAAAAAAAAAAAAGAGAGAGAAATTCCTGACGTATTCTGTGTGTGTGTGTATGTGTGTGTGTGTGTGTGTGTGTGTGTGTGTGTGAAATCTTGCTTTAATCTTGAACTGGCTCAGTGTATTTAAGGCTTGGCTGGAAAAAAAGGGAAAGAATTTTTTTGATTTACTAAAGTATCAGTCACTTTAATGATTTAAAATGCAGTTTTGTAGCATGAACTTAATGTTGCTTGTTTAAGATCATTCTTTTTTTTTTTTCATTTTAAAATAAGATTTAAAAATTAAGCTGGGCATGGTGGTGCCTGCCTGTAATCCCAGCACTTGGGAGGCTGAGTCAGGAGGATTGTTGTGAGTTCAAGGCCAGCCTGGGCTGCAAAGTGAGTTCAAGACTAGCCTGAACTGCATAGTGAGACCCAGTCTCAAAAAGACAAAAATAAATAAATATATATTGGTTTATTTCTGTACAAGGAAAGATTTAAGTGTAGGCCTAAATCATATGAAATGCCTATTTTTAAAAGGCAGTTGACCTAGCAAATAAATCTATTGTCTTGGTTATTTTTCTCTCATTGCTGAGACAAAATACCCAACACCCAAAATAAAGGAAGGAAAAGTCGGGGCTGGGGATTTAGCTCAGCGGCACAGCGCCTGCCTGGCAAGTGCAAGGTCGTGAGTTCGATTCCTGGTACCAGAAAAAAAGGAAGGAAAAGTCTACTTAGCTCACAGTTTCTGGAGGTTTCAGTCCGTAATCAGCTGGCTCCAAGGCAGCGTTGCATGGCACAGGGGCCACAGTTCATAGTGGCAGAAGACAGCAAACAACAAGAGCAAAAGGGGGAAAGAGCAAGCCTCTTTTCCTTCCTTATATTGTAAGCAGGCTACCATCCCCTAGGGTGAGTGTAAGCACTCACGTCTTCTCTGTGACTTCCTCTGAGTTTACAAAGTGAAGACCCTGGCCTTGCGCTGAGTCCCTTCGTTAAATTTCTAAACTTCTCCAGTTGACACAATGTATCAACCATTACATCTAGTTAAAAATAATAATACGAAATTTACTTGTAGATATTTAATTACAAGCATAGTTATTAAGGATATTTTATTTATTTATAATGAGTTATAAGTTATAAATTTTGGGGGGGTTGGGGATTTAGCTCAGCAGCACAGAGCCTGCCTGGCAAGCGCAAGGTCGTGAGTTTGATCCCCGGTACCAGAAAAAAACAAAACAAAACAAAACAAAAAATTATAAATTTTTTGGATTGTTTTATCTCCATTTATCAAAAAAGGGCTCCTCTAGGTGGTCTTTTTGCAGAAGTTTCACAAATGTTCTTTGAGGTCATTCATTACAACTGGCCAGATTCAAGTAATATTGCAATAATCAGATGAATATGCAGGAAATAATAAGCTTAAAATAAAAATGGCACCTGGTTATTACCAAGATATATCTGTTCCCTCTGCTTCATTTTAGTCATAGCTGTTTAATTTCATAAAACAAAAAACAAACAGATTTTTCACTAATGTCAGTGCTGCAGAGCTAGCATAGGACAGAAGAGCCAGCTGTACCCGATTTCATCTTATGCATCATCAACAAAATTGGCAGCTAAGTTCTGATTTCAGAGCCTTTATGGTTAATGATGATGTACAAGCTGTGCTTGATTTCAGATACAAGACTGATCTTACTTTGCTGACAGAAAAATCTATTTTTGATTTGTAAATTAGGCAAATTTGATGTGAAATTATTGATGTAGGATAAACGCAGAACAAGAAGATATCATTTTTAGAATCACATTTCTAATCCTAAAACCACTTAAGTTTATTATTATTATAATCATCATCACCCTTATAATTATTAGCATTATGATGATGGAAACTAAACATTTAACTAAAATTGCAGTTAAGTTTTTGAATGAGTCACATATTGACAAGTAATAAACTGACTTACAAATATGGCTACAATGAAAAGGAGCAGCAGAACTAATTAGCAATTGATTATGTTAGCATCCCTGTTGTGGGTATAATGCTAATTTAGAATCATGCTGCAGGTGATCCTGGGTAAAATCTGGCATTTATAAAGAATAGTGGAGTAAATAGATATGAAAGAATGAAAAATTCTTTGATAGAAAACTCTCAGACAATCAAAATTACGAGAAATATAACTTGCTTAAAGAAACCATTATATTTTTTAATTTGTACGAATGTATTTGGTCAAACTTGCTAATGGTGTATCACTGAATATTATTTGAGGTCACAATATTGGCCTTACCCAAAATTATGAAGCTTTGAACTTATGTTCAATGTTATTTCATCTTTGTGCCACTTAAGAACTCCCATTCCAATTCTCTCCTCATGTTTGTTTCTTCTCTGTCCCCTCCCACCTCTTCCTTATTTCATAACTGTTCCTCTGTAGACCCTAAGATGGACCTGCCATTTGTCCTATTCCCTTTTTTTTTTTTTTTTTTTGGTTTTTGGTTTTTCTCCGGTACCAGGAACCGAACTCACGACCTTGCGCTTGCCAGGCAGGCGCTTTGCCGCTGAGCTAAATCCCCAGCCCCTGTCCTATTCCTTTAAGATTTTGCAAGGATATGTATGTTAAAAGGCTGAGATATTTTTTTTTTAAATATTCTATCCTTCTAGGAGTACAGATTTGCATTTTTAGGAAGAACTCTTGAAGATCTATTGTCAGGAGTTGAAATGCCACATCTTCTGTCAAGAATAGCAAAAATCTATATCCTACAATAACTGGATTTTACTTACTGATTCTACCTAGTTTAAAATCTGTGTTTCTGAAGCATAATGAGATAAAGATTAAGATCAAGGGCCTTGCAGTCAGCACCTATCAGCTATTAGTCCCGATTTACTTCTTTTTAGTTTGGGATCATGGTACCCACCTCATCCGGTTGTTGTGAGACGAAAATTAATAGCTGCATAAAAGACAATTACGAGCCGGGCGTGGTGGCACATGCCTGTAATCCCAGCACTCAGGAGGCTGAGACAGGAGGATTGTTGTGAGTTCGAGACCAGCCTGGGCTAAAAAGTGAGTTCAAGGCCAGCCTGAAGGACATAGCAAGACCCTGTCTCAAAGAGACAAAAAAAAAAAAAAGACAATTACGAAAATGTTGAACTTCCAGGTGTGGTAGTGCACACCTGTAATCCCAGCACTTGGGATGCTGAGGCAGGAGGATCGGTGTGCGTTTGAGACCAGCCTGGGCTACAAAGTGAGCTCAAGGCCAACCTGAAGTACATAGCAAGACCCTGTCTCAAAAAGACAAAAAAAGTTGAATAATACTAAAGTTTCAATAATTATTAGTTCTTTTTATGTAATCAACACTATATAATTTGTTTTCTTTTGAAATTGTTGATTTTTATTTATCTCAAGTATAGATCATATATATATAAATATTTGCATCTCATGTGAGGGAATATAAACTTAAAACCAAGGATATGTAAGAAATCAAGCCTTGTTTAATTTTGTTTCTCCAACAGTGTATCACACAAGATTTTGTATATAACCACTGCTAAATGAATGACACATTTTATTTAATCCACCATGAAATGTCTGATGACAATATATACTTCTTATAGTGCAGGAATAGCTTATATAAAGGAAAAAGATAGGTTTGTATACTAATGTGCTTCAACTGGATTAAATTATTTTGTTTTTCTCCTTAAAGTCAAATGAAGCATTCATTTAAAAGATTGAACCATACCTTTTGTCACGGATGTAACAGAAGCCTCACAAGTTAGAAATGATAAACCAGTGTCCTAGGGCCTAACTTACTATCAAGAACCACATTAGGTACTTTCAGATAACTACAGAAGTGTGCCAAAGTATACTCCAGGGATCTCAAAAAGTTAATATCTCCCTATAAAATGCAGCTTGGTTTATTACAGGGGAGTAAATGAAACATTTGTTTTAATAATATAAGCAAAGTAACAACAGCATTTATGATGTTTGATCCAATCCTGCAGGGTATACTTAGTATTGTGGGAGTTAAATTTTTTTGAGAAGTGGAGATCAAATCCTGTTCAAGAATCATTAAAAATCAGCATCCGAGAAGCTCTCTCAGGTACAGAGTTTACTTCGTGTTTGTAATGAGTTCGTTTCAGGGATTTAAAAAAATTGTTTCTACAGATTGAGTTCTCAGTGCTGTCATAAGGAGGGACTAGGGAGTGACTCAGAGAGTGTCTGATGCAAAACAGCAGACCCTCAAATAGCCAATTTGATGTCTACAAAAATTGAACAGCTTTCTTGATTGGAAGCTGCAGATTCGTTTCTTAAACATTGGAGAAACCTGAATTAACCTACTTAGTGACTGAATTTGGAGATACGGACATGATCTGAGTAAGAACATCTAGCCTGTCTCTGTATTTACCAATGCTTATATCTTCCTTCTCTAGACAGTCAAAGTGCTTCTACCTTGCACTTCACCACTGATTTGAAGGCAACTCCCTGGCATCAACAGGCTGAGCATCCTGGAAGAGAGGCACCCCAGGGAGAGCTCTCACATCCTCCCGAAGCAGGCATCCTCACCAAACTGCTGTCCTGGGCCCTGTCACAGCAGGTCCGCGTCAGTCTTCTTCCGTTCCTGACTACCAAACCTGTGAGCGGCCTATGCTTGGTGGGTTCATATCTTCCATCTTCAAGTACTTATCTTCCTTCTCAAGAAAATACTCCCAATTTGACCCACATTTCTTCTTATTATCGATTCCTCTTCAGAAGCACAAGCCCCCTTTATTATCATTTTTTGTTTATTAGTTCTGGGCCAAATCCCTCTCACTGCCTATATTTGTAAATAAAATTTTATTGAGACATAACCCACTTCATTCCTTTATGTTTTGCTTTCACAGTAAAAAGGCAGAATTGAATTGTTGCAACCGAGGCCATCTGGGTGGCCATGCTTCAGGTAAGAGTTTGCTGACCTTAGCCTAGATATTTACTTCTGTTTCTCTCTCTGTTCATCCGCTCGTCCAATCTGCTCTTTCGTTTCTGCTGCCATCCCAAGCTTTTGTACTGTACCACATAGAGCTAATAATCCACCATCAGAACATTTTTCTGCACCCTCAACTTCATCTCTCAATGTTGTTTTTGCTTTCTTACTCTAGGTAAAGCCTGTCTGTCCCTTGTTGAACTCACTTCAGTTGCAGTGCTAGGTAGAGGAGGCAGTCCTTGTCCTGGGCTGGGTGTTCTTCCCATTGTCCGGTGCCACTTCCAAACCCCTAGCTTCATGGAGATTTTGTTACGTGCTACCTTTCCTGGTTATTGTCATCTAGAGAACTCAGGTACTTTCACTGTTTGATAACTTTAGCTCCAGGCTCATTGTCTTTTTATCATTCTACTGTTATTTTCACTCTCTTGGAAGTAAGACTTCCAAGCTGTTGGGTTTATGATGGATCACTATCAATCTGCACTCCTCAGATCCTTCCTTTCTTCTCTGCCAAACTTTGACTCTTTTTCTTTATTTTAAATAGGATCTTATCATACAGTCTAGACTAGGCTTGAACTCACTGTGTAGCCCAGATTTGCCTCCAACTGAAGATCCTCCTGCCTCAGCCTCCTGGAATAGCAGATGTGTGCCACCATACCCAGCTGTACCCAGCTTAGATTCTATGTCTGTCTTTAATAACATTCTTCACTCTCATACCTCTGTCACCATCCTTCTCTTGGTTAAACTGCAATTCTATTTCACATAGTAGTTTCCATGCATGGATACAACAGGACACTGATGAGGACAGAAGAACTATTCTTGCCAATATTACCTTAAATTCTGGCTATAAATCTCAAATGTGTGGTCAAGTGAAAACATTGCTTACATAAGACTTCTGCATTCTAATTTCCAAAATGATAATTTCATATGTCTTAATTCCTTAAATATCCTAGACTATTTTATTTCCCATAATCCCAGAGTATAGTCCACAAAAATTGATGAGAAAATAAAAGTAGATGGACCAGAATTCTCTCACCTTTCCAATTTAAAATAGGTATTCTCCTCATTCTATACCTGCTCTCTGTCTTCCTTGACTTGCTGCTGAGCAAGTGTCTCTGTCCTTAGTACTGACACATACCTTGAGTTTAACCCTGAATTCCGACCCTTCTCACCTTTCAAGGGCTTTGTTGCTCAGTTGTCTGTACACCTAATCACGAATCATCACCACTTCTAACACGAACCTTCTTCACACACACACACACACACACACACACGCACACACAGAGGATTAAAACAATATTAATGACAGCAAGAAAAACCTCACTTCACCTGACATCCATCTCTAAAGGACTCTGGGATCTCAACTAAAATGTTTCTTCCAAGCAGTCTTCTATGTCCACAAATTTTCTTTGGGTAGTCACCCAGATACACTTTTTTATGTCTTTGAAGTTAATATATGGCATTTATCACTGTCCATATATATATGGACAGTGATAAATAAATAAATATAGGTTTGTTTGCTGTTTTTCTGCCCCTTGCCGTATTATATAAGCTCTGTAAAAGCAATTATCATCTGTCTGTCTTTTTGGTATTCTCAGCACATATGACAGACATAGAAGGCCCACAATAATGATATCTGAATGACTGAATGAGTTACTTCTTTTTTCTGTCTTCTACTAGGCCACAAGGTCCTTAAGGACAAAAATTGTGTATTGTATTCCCTTTATAGTTGGTGTTTACTAAACACTTGTTATATGAATGAATCATTGCTATAAATGAGCAGTAATCTAAAGATAAAAGTTATTAACATGATGTTCTACTTTTAAAATTTGCATTGGCGTTTTTACTTAAAAAATCAAAATGATTTTTTAGGGTTTTACTTATTCCTTCTAAACAAGTGCTAATTTGTGTGACTTATCCATATGCACCAAAATTAATTTTTCTAACTTTAGGGCTTATAAATAAATAAGTATACATATATGTATATAGATGGGTGGCTATATATACACCTTCCCACACATATATAAAACATATGTTAGTCCTCTTCTAAGGAACTGCCAAACTTTCTTGGTAAGACTTGCCAATTGCAGTCATGTGACGGGATGACAGTTCTCTTCTCTGGGAGAAGTCCAGACTTCCAGTGTCTGGGACAGAAATAATATAGACCAAAAAACATATATAGCTGGTGATGGATGATTTTTGGCTCCCAAAATGTAAGGTTTGGTTGTCTTATTGGGAGACTATGAAAACCATTAGGCCAGAAATTATTTTTATTTCTACTCAGTTGAAAGAAGTTTTCCTTCCTGTATTTTCATATGCAGGCATACTGCAAAGACAATTTGCCTGGTCAATATGGGTTTATACTCAACTTTATCACTCAGTGATTACATGAGATCTTTTTGCCAGTGTAGCTGCCTTATTTTTATTGGCATAGTAGGTATGTGTCCAAATATACCAATTATAGATGCTTTCCTGTTACCAATAATATGGGACTCTTTAAGAGTGAAGATGTTTTTGCACTCATGTAGAACTGATTCTGAGGAGATTACAAAGACTTAAGTGATTGCATTTTGCAGAGGAGGTAATGGGAATAGTTTCAGCTAAAAACAAGAAAAAGTGTCAACCAACAGTGGCCTACACGAATTGGGATTCAGTGGTTCAGTAACATCAAGGCTTCTATATCTGCAGTTCCACTGGCCTTGATCTCGAAATCAAATAGTGGCTGAGGAACAAGGCTGTTCCAACTCATTCGCTCTAGCAAAAAGTATCCAAATAGAGAAGCAGGAGATATTGTGAATAAGTGAGTTTCTCTTTATGTAATGTTCTCTTATTGAAGAGAAAAGCCTTTCCTTTAACAGACTTCTCTTTACATCTCACTGGCTACAAATTGGTCCCATGGCAGTTCCTCGGCCAGTGGCTAGAGCTACCTTTCCTGAGAACTAGAGATCCTTGTCTGATTTTTGAATAAACTTTGGTTCCATTTGAGAGAATAGAAAAGAGGATGCCTTTTTCCATGGCAAGGAATACAAGCTTCATAGTGGTTTACCAAGCCCACTTATGGGGTTTCATAGAAGAGATGAAACTTGTACAGAATCTTGAATTCAAGTAGAATTTGGCCAGTAATCAAGTTTGGAAATGTTGAAAGGCAAGGAGAACTGTTTCTACAAGTGTATGGAATGGAGAACTGCAAACAGTGAGTCTCAGCTGAGCATTCTGTTTGCAGAGTAGTTAGGGAAGAGACTGTAGAGGCCAGCAGGACCATGACGGAAATGCTACTTGGAAGAAGAAAGTCAAGTTCTCATACATTCTGGTATCTTCTTGAGGTTGTCTTTAAAAAAGCCAATAAATACTTGTTTGGGCTTTTACTTCATATGTAACAGAAAACCTAGACATTTCAAATTCTATACCATCATCTCTTTAGTTAAAGCAGAAAAAGGACAGCTTTTCATTGCTTGTATCTTGTTCCCTTCTCCCTCTCCCTCTCCCTTTATCCCTACTAAAAGGCAGCATAAGAATTCTTCGACATTTTGCTAAAGCGCATATCACTTAGTGGGTCATGAAGCCTCAGAAGACTTTGCAGCTACTTTTTCCCTACTAAAACTTTGCAGAAAAAAAATCTGCGTGCTTGATGTAAAACCAGTCCTGCTACTCTGATAATTGTTGATTGTGCTACATGATCAGTGCCTAAGCCAAAATCTGCCCAATTGCAACATTCATTGTTGAGTAATAACAGAACAACATAGTAAGTGTTTCTCACCTCGGGAAAATTAACATAAAGAGGGGTGGATGTCAGAAATGTAAATGGCAGAGGTGCAGGACAAAAGAGAGAAGAGAAAGAGAAAAAGAGAGAATAAGAGAACGATGAAAGACCAGCAACAGCTGAACTTCACAAATTAACACAATAAGTTTCTGGTCTTAGAAACTGAGAGAAAAAAGATCATAGAAAATGTCAACTATCAATATTTTAGAGACTTTCTCAATATTATCATCATTATCATCAGCCTATTGGAATCATAAAATTTATTCTCAAGTTGCAAACTAATCCTATTCCATCAGAGAATATATTCAGATAACATTATTGAAAATAGCAATCATAAATTGTTACTATTATTGTACAGTACTGAGGATTGAGCCCAGTGTCTCAGCACTGAGCTATATCCATAATCCTTTTCTTAATTTTATTTTTTATTTTTGAGACAGGGTCTCGTTGAATCACTAAATTGCTAAGGTTAGGCTCGAAGTTGTGATCCTCCTGCCTCAGACTCCCAGAGTGCTGGTGTTAAAAGTGTGTGTCACCACGACTTCCTGCTCATACCTTATTTCTGATCAGGTTTCATTACTCTCCACCTTCTAAGGTGAGTCTCTGAGATGTAAGGTGTTTTGAAAATAGTCTCTGTGAAGCCATGTGTGGTGGTGCATGAAAGTAATCCTAAAAACTGGGAGGCTGAGGTAGCAGGATGGCAAGTTTAAGGCCAGTCTGTACTACATCATGAGTTCAAGGTCAGCCTGGGTTGTATAGAGAGACCTTGTTTCAAAAAACCAAAAAGAAATAAAAGTAAGAAAGAAGAAAGAAATAGTCTCTAAGTTTGTAACTAATGGCACAGAGACCTAGGCATGATGGTGCACACCTGTAATCCCAGCACTCGGGAGGCTGAGACAGGAATCGTTAAGAGTTTGAGACCAGCCTGGGCTACAAAGTGAGCTCAAGGCCAGTCTGAACTGCATAGTGAGACCCTGTCTCAAAAAAAGACCAAAAAAAGCTAATGGCACAGAGAGAAGCCTTTTATTTTCCTCCCTGAAGAATTCTAAAGAAGATAATATTCAAAATGGAAGGTAAGGACATAGCAAAAGAAAGAGAAATAATGTTTAATTATCAGAAATGAGACTATAAGAGATGATCATTGATCTGCTATAATAGGCATATACCCCCAAGTAAAAATAGCAACAGATTAGAAAACAGAAAAGAAACTCTGGACAATATAGGCAAAAAAAAGAAAGAAAAAGAAAGAAAGAGAGAGAGAGAGGAAGGAAGGAAGGAAGGAAGGAAGGAAGGAAGGAAGGAAGGAAGGAGGGAAGGAAGAAGGAAGAAATTCTGGTCTAGTTGAGGAAATCTATCTACCTGTCAGAATCCAGTCTGGAGAACCCAGTTGTAGTGATACATGCCTTAAATCTCAGCACTCTGGGGTGCTGAATCAGAAGGATCACCAGTTGAACCTCACTGCACAACTTATTGGGATTCTTTCCCAAAATGGAAAGAGCTGGAGATGTAGCTCAGTGCACAAGTCCTGGATTCAATAGCCAGTGCTGCAAAAAGAAAAAAAAATTGCCAGAAGTACCTTTGAAAAACCACCTTTTAAAACATTATTCAGATCCACATGAACCAGAATTGTGACTTTTTATGCAACCGGCCTGGCACCTACATTTGGAAAGCCTTTAGCTGTCCACAGGAAAGTGTCCATGTATGATGGTGATAATTCTTTCTGAAGGACTCTCCTTTTCTCTCAGATTATGGCTCTTAATTTTTAATTACAATGTCTTTTCTTTTATGAAATTGTCATGCTAATACTTGGTAAGTTTTTTTTTTAAGAAATGAAGGAAAACATATTAACAGACATCCATTTGCAAAATAGTATCAGAACAATACAAACAAAACAGGGTTACAGACCAAGCTGTAGGAAATTAACAATTGTTGTTGTGTTACTTATTGATATCTTCAAAGTGGTTTCTCAAGAAAACAAAGAGAGACATACAAGATTCATCAAACAAGTAACCATTAACTGTTCCTTTCTGGAGAGCAATAGAAGACAGTCCTGTATATACATATTTACATAATTTCCCCTTCTTTCCCTTCTCTTTTCCCACACCCCAGTGTAAGTTGTTGTGTTTTTTTTTTTTTTTTAGGAAAATTAACTTAGCAAATTAAAAATTAACAAAACTATTGCTAGGTTTCTTGTTGCATGTTTGTTTGGTTTTGAGTCAAGGTCTCACTTTGTAGTGCAGGCTGGCCTGGAATTTACCCAGGCTGCCCTCAGACTTGCAGCGATCTTCCTGTCTCAGGCTCTTGACTGGTAAGATCATAGATTTGCACTACCATGCTCAGCTTATTGCTAGGTTTCTGATCTTAGGTAACTCATCATTATCACTATCACTGACTTTAAAATGACAGTAATAAAATCTAACAGCATACTTTTGTGTAGATTAAATGAAGATAGATCGATAGATCGATAGATAGATGAAATATTCAAACTGTTCTCTTTCTGTGTTATCAGATAAAATACTTTGAGTTCTAGGTCTGTCTCCTCACACTAGAGTAAGATGTCGAGACCTTGCAGTGAATTTCAGGTTTTATTCACACAGGACTCTTGTTGCATTTTTCTGATTCCTTCTGTTCGACTCTCCTCTGTCTTTTCTTTTTGCCTCTGCACTAGCTTCTATGGTGGCTTCCAGGTGACTCTTTCCACACAGTGAGTGCATGACCCTATGGTTTGAATGTGTCCCTAAGGAGTTCACATATTGGGACCTTGGTCCTCAGTATGACAACTGTGGGATGTGGTATGAAAATGCTAAGAGGTAAGGCCTAGTAGGAGGTAATTAGGTCACAAGGACACTGCCCTTGAAAGGAACTAATGTAGTCCTTGTTAGGCTGTGATTAGCTCTCACAAAATGATTACTATAAAAAGGCCAAGACTCACTCCTTTTCTCTCTGGTCTGCTGTCTTGGCAAGTGATATACTCCTGTTGTTGTGATGTTTCAATGGTCAGCTTTCCATTGCTGAGACAAAATACCTGACACTCACAACTTAAAGGATGAGAAGTTTACTTTGGCACATGGTTTCAGAGGCTTGGTCCCTGGTCAGCTGGCTGCATGACAGAAGGCCTTGGTGGAAGAAAACTGTCCCCCTCATGGCAACCAGGAAGCACAGTGAAAGGAAAGAGCCGGAGAAGAAGGGGCCAAAGACCAGATATAGTTCCCAAGGTCATACCCCCATGAGCTACCCAGACAAACCCAGAAGTATGCATTACTTATCTCCTTGCTGTCTTTAATCCTGAAAAGATGCTGGTGCTAAGGCAAATGGTATTACCTCTAATAATTAAACATACTATGACCCATCCATGAAACTTGAAATGATGTAAATACCATCAAATCCTTAAAACTATGATGCAATGGGCTGGATGAAAATTAAACATATAAGAATTATCACAATTTCCCTCATACCCTATTCATAAATATACTTATTATTGTCTACCTCCATACAGCAGTCCTTTCACCTATCTTTACTGCCTGTCATAGTGTTGGTTAAATTTGAAGAAGCTGCCAATATTTTTAATGAAAATGTTACCTACTTAATACTTACAAGTACAAAAATGTTGTTACTAATGCTCAAAAAATTACAAGTTAAAAATCTTCTTATCTCACCTGAAAAAATGGCCATACTAAAATTTAATCCATTATTATAATTGTTGTATTGTACGCATATACATACTACATACAAAATTTTGTATATTTATATTTTATTTTAAATTGAATTTTAAACTTCTCTGTTTTCCTTTATAAGGAAATACCTAGTCAAGTTTTAAACGTAGAGAAATATGGATATGTGAAATAAAAAGGTAGAAAGGATAAGAAGAAGGAAGGAAAGAAAGAAAAACAGAGACCTCATAGAAATAACATCTCTATTTTCCAGTATGCACCTAATATTTATTTTACATAGTTGTGACAAAGTTATTTAAACTTGTGTTTTAAGCATAATTAACAAACAAAAGTTCATTTGTCTTAGATGACAGATAATACCTACCACTGGATGGTTTATTAGTCTTTCCCAATTAAAAAAATGACTCAGGTAATCAATATGAATTTTAAAGATGTGGAAACTCATAACTCAAATTTCTTAGCAATAAAAAAGACCATGAGATTGCTGCACGTAGCTCTATTTTACAGAAGGGAGGAAAAGGTCTACAATTATTCTTCTAGTGTGGCTCACAACTTTATAGTTTAGCCAATTTTTATTTTAAGTTTTTTTTAATCAAAGCAGTATATCCATACATTATGACTCAAATGTTTGCGCCTCCACCAGTACATATGTTGAAATCCTAACCCCAAATTTGATCATATTAGGAGGTAGAACATTTGAGTTGTGATTAGGCCATAAGGATAGCACTTGTATAAAGGAGGCCCTGGTCAACCACGTGAGGACACAGCAAGAAGCTGCCTTCTGTATACCAGGAAGTGAGCCTTCATCAGACACTGAATCTTGTAGATCCTTGATCTTTGGCTTTACAGCCTCCAGAACTGTGAGATGTGAAATCTTGTTGCTTATAGTATGCCACAACCTATGTTATTTTGTTATAGCAGCCAGAGCAGAGTAAGAGACTGTACAATTCTGAAAGACAAATGCAGTACAAACACAAACATCTTCTGCTCCATCTTTCCTACAGGATCCTCTTTGTCCATCTCTCCAGAGGTGACCATTTTCAATTCCTTTAGCTATGTTTCTATGCTCTTCTCTCATGATTATCACTTTAGGGCTATTTTTAGAGTTGTTGATTTTAGACATTTTTGCATCCTAACTCTAAAAGATGAGCTTCATACTCTTGAGCATAAAGCATAACAAACATACGTTTGTGAGATTAGGAGAAAATACGGCACAGTACTATGATTAAGGGCTCTTTGAATCAAATGCAAACAGTCCTGCTTAAGGGTCTGTCATAATCAATGAACGAGCAAAGTCCCATTTACAGTTTAAATGTGTCAACAGCTATCAAGTGGACTTGTGAGCAAAAACCTCTTGTGTAATGACTGGGTCATTTCCACAGAATGGAATCAAAACAAAGAAAGTCAAGAACTGATTATCTGGAATCACATTCCTGATATTTGTTTCAGTTTCTGGCTTTGCCAAGGGTCTCTGAGAGATCTGGATGGAGTTTACAAGTGGACTTCCTGGTGGGTAGAGCAGCACTTCTGCCCTCTCCCACGTTGTATCCCTAAAATATCTCCTCCAGTATTTTCTAGCATGTTTGTCATGGTAAAATTCCAGGATCCTGATGGCTCAGATTTGTCAAGAATCACTGGAAAAAATTTCACTCAAATCCTAAAGCCATCATGAAATGGATTTCAAAACTGCATATACTCTCAAATAACAGCTACAAAATTTTCCAAATCCCCTTACTATGTTATTTCTTTATGATGCAAGTTGAAATTCAAGGCAAGGCACAAATTCTTTCAAGTAAATAAAGTAAAAATTCAAGGCAATAAATAAAAAATAAGAGATTTATCCCTCATTCCTCCCAAAATTATCCTGTGTCCTAAGGATTTGATATGTGTAGCTTGCAAATCCTATGGTATCTATAATCTTGCTATTTTATTTTATTTAGTACAGTTACACAAAAATAGCTAATATGTATTACTTCCACGCACCAAGCAGTGCTCAAAGTGATTTTTATATATTAACCATTCAATCTCCACTTACTTTTATTGTCTCTATTTAGAAACTGAGACACAGAGTTCCAATTTTCTCAAGATTATACAGGGAGAAAGAAGCAAAGCTAAGATCCAGGCCCAAGAAATCAAAATCGTTAATCACACACCTCTCAAAAATTCTAATCTGAAAGCGCCTGCCTGGCATGCGCAAGGTCGTGAGTTCGGTTCCCGGTACCGGAGAAAAACCAAAAAAACCAAAAAAAAAAAAAAAATTCTAATCTGCTATATACCATTATCAGATTCTATGATTTTATAGTTTCCTGAGTGGGAGGGGGAAGCAGAGGAGAGCTGCTCCCCCCACAAAAAAAATATTAGAGTCAAATGCTTCACTGCTGTTATCTTTTGAAAATCTCACTCTGTCCTCATGAGTACAAAGCAATATGTCCTCACCCACATATACACTAACCTGGCTGTTCCAAAAATGTATCTGAACTGAAAAGCTCTGATGATTAGAAATAAGAGAAATGGGAGAACCTAATCTAAACAAAATAATGTGAGCTGCACACAAAGCTCAAATTAATTTTACAACCTAGAAATGCTCTCTGAAAGGCTAAATCTTTGGATTATTATACTATTTGGAAGAGTACTGGGTTCTGTTAATAGGACAGACTTTGTGCAACATATGTTAAAAGAAAAATTTGGAAGCACTTAAAAAATACAAGCTTGGAAGCTCAATCTTGCAAAAAAGGGGGAAAAAAATCCTTAAAATATTTTGGAGCTTTTAGAAGAAAGTCAATATTAAAATTAGTACAGAACACAGAAAAAGGACTTTATGAGCGGAGTGACTGTTGTTTTCCTAAATGTCAGCATGGAAACCCAAACAAAGAGAGGTGAGGTGGGCCCTGGGAAGACCGACTGGGAAAGCGGGGTGTTAAGTTTGTGACGTAGCTGATGGCAACCAAAAATTGCTAAGTGTGTGATGACGAAGTATTTCCTGGACTCAAGGGCTGCTTCAAGACACATAAACAAGAGTAATGTTGTGGGGCCGGAGGCTCAAAACCAAGAGGAGATCGATACGTGGCAATATTAGCAATGGTTTGAACAATTTGAGGACAGGACTCTTGGCATTTGGAAAACACTCACAGATAGTCTGAGCTGAGCTTTATACTAAATTGACAGTCTCTGTATACCATACAGGAAAATAATGAACTTTAAAATATGACTTGTGCTCTGATTTTCTTTTAGCAGCATGGAAAATAAGCAATTTTTAAACATTTTAAACAATTGCACCCTGCTGTTATTTAATGTCATGATTTTGAAAATACAGTACTTGGTTATTATTGGAGAAGGATATACTTCATCATAACTTTAGTTTTACTCTGACATCTAAACATTGTATTTGACTATTATTACACTTTAATTAAAGACAACCTCCTCTAATGGTGTGACCACTTGTACTATAGAAAGCATAAAAATGTGTTCTAGTTCAGTTACCAGACCTCTTTCTCATCTGTAAAAATGAAGGATTGGTCTACAACCTCTGTAAGAGTTTGTGGGAAATTTTTGATGTTCCTTTTACCCCCAACTTAGATATTGTCCACATGACTTCTCCCTACAGTGGGTATTAGTTCTGAAGGAAAGGAGACATAGGAGCAAGGGAAAGGTAGGGGGAGAGGGAAAAGGAGAAGGAGAGGGAGGGGGGGAGAAGGAGGGAGGGAGAGAGGGAAGGAGAGAGAGAGAAGAATCAGACATACCTATACACTATACACACTAAATGTATAGATTTAGTTATTATACTCATAAATGAATATGGTGTTTGAGAAATTTACTACACTCCAAACTAAAAAAGAAGCCCTTTCTGTGAAAGCCAGAAAGGAAACTTACCTAGCTTCACCCAATGTATTGTCTCCACAGCACTTTTCTCCCAGAGTAAGAAAAGTACCTCAACCTGAAGTATCTAAACCACCAGTTTAAATAGAGTTGTGACTCTCTAGAGCTTCCTCTGTTGCTGGCTCACACCTTCCCTTTTACAGGAGCAATTAAGTGTTTTTGTTGAAAAGTCTTTCCCCTCTAATTAAACAGAGATGGGGCTGAGTCAACAATAGAGTTCTGGAAGCAGACAAACTGAAATGTCAATAAGCTATTGAAAGACACACTCTCTCCAAAGATATTAGGAGGCTGCATTGATCTTGAATTCTTAAAGACAGAGAAAGCCTTTAAAGTAGAAAACGGGCCTCTGGGAGGATATCAGGAAACTTTAGCCTTAACTATGATTCTTTCTCCTTAGAAACTCTCATCCAAAGCTTGCCAAATTTTCCAGAACAGAAGGAGGAGCCCACATTCCTCTAACTGTGAAGCAGTATTTTCTTTATAGTGCTTCCTAGCTATTTTGTAAAATAGAGGACATTTATTCAGTAGGTGGCTACTCGTGCTGGGAAAGCAGGTTATTTGGGTGGCACGCGATGATTTGTCTTTTATCTATTTTTATTTTGGGGTAGAGGCAGAGAATCCTTTATACATTGACCTCAGCATCTAAAAAGATTTTATGTAAGACAACAGATCCAAATTTGATGATGATTGTTGCCCAACTTTGTAAATATATTAAGAACTGTTAAGCTATATATCACAAATGGGTGAGTTATATGGTATGTGAGTTCTATCTCTATACTTTTTTTAATTTAGTACATCCAGAGTCAACTAAGATATTTATTTAAAATAGAGGTATCTGAATCTCTAGGGAAGGATCTCTAGGAGGCAGGTATAGATAACTGTGCTTAAAAAAAACTCTCAGGTGACTCTAATGAGATGATCCCACTTAAGGAAATCAAGGAGATGATGTATATTGATCCATCCTCTAAAGCTGTCATGTCCAACCCACAAGCCAATGTGGTGCTGGACAACTAGTAACGTGGCCCCACAGGACCATAAACTTTTAACATTATGTGATTTTTAGTGGGTTTTTTTTTTGTGATGCCATTGTGCGGCGCTGGAGCACAGGTTGAGTAGAGGACAACAGAAGGCTGTATACGGAGGCACCATGCAGTGTGAACTCCACCTTCTGCATGCACACAGTGTAGTCAGAAATCACATGGATGGGCATCACGTGCACGTATGAGACTTGGCTAGTGAACGCACCAATTACTACCTTCATAGTATTTCCTCCTGACTGCACGCATCTGTGCCTGTGCAGATACGCATTTATTGTTATTAAGCAGACCTGGGTTTTATTATTTAATTATTAAACTTGAGCTTGTTATGTTAGCTTATAAAGTAACTTATTAAGTTAAAATATAAAAAAGAAATTTTGTTATTAGATACATTAATCATATTATATACATTTTCATGCAGACAAGGCAATTCCTCTTCAGTTAGTGCAGCTTGGCAAGCCAAAATGTTGGACACCCATACTTTAAAACAACAAAAGAAACCTCTCTAAAGTTCAGAATAATCCATAAACAAGTAACCACCTTTTGCAAGTCATAATTTAATTTAATTCCTAATTCTCCAATGGAAATGTGAATATGTCAGTATAATGAGAGTGAGGATTTAAAAAAAGACCCACTTCACTAGCTGGGGATGGTGGTGTACATCTAAAATCCTAGCACACTGGAGGCTGAGACAGAGGATTTTGAGTTGGAGGCCGGCCTGGGCTACATGGTGACACCCTGTCTTAAACTGCTTGGTCAGAGGTGTCATCATACAATAATTTATACAAATTTCTAACAGTCTTCAAGGGAATTTCCTGTGCATGTTCTTACTGAGTCCTTATAAAGACTTGGTGGAGTCAGAAGAGCTGTACATAGAAGCACCCATCTTCTATGGATGGGAAGGGGAAGATTCAGTAAGGCTAAATGTCTTGCCCGCAAACACCAACGGACAATTGAACAGTTAGCTTGAAGCCCAGCTCCTCTGCCTCCTCGTTCAGTACTCTTTTTGCTATAAAAATTTGGCTTTGAAAATACTTCCCCTTAGCCGGGCGTGGTGGCACACGCCTGTAATCCCAGCACTTGGGAGACTAAGGCAGGAGGATCGTTGTGAGTTCGAGACCAGCCTGGGCTACAAAGTGAGCTCAAGGCCAGCCTGAACTGCATGCCGAGACCCTGTCTCAAAAACACACACACAAAAAAAGAAAAGAAAATACTTCTCTTCGAAGCTGGAGATCTAGCTCAGTGGCACAAGTGCCTGTCTGGCAAGTGCAAGGTCCTGAGTTTGATTTCCAGTACCAAAAAAAAAAAGAAAAGAAAACACTTCAGCATGTATGAGGATGACCTGCTGCTAATCTTTAGAAGCCATTGTTTGAGTACACTTAGGAAGTTCTCTTGTTAGTGGTGTTAGAAAACTGCACATCTTTTTCCCCTTTCTATAACACAAACAGGAAATTTGATACATTTTAACAAAATGTATCAAATTTGATACATTTTACCAAAATTCTCAGGAACATTTTTTTCTAACAACCCAGATTCATTTAAGTCAGTGACATCTGTGACTGTACATGTGTGCAGGAGTTGAGAGAAGAGAGGAAAGAGATTATTCTAATGCAAAATTACAAACTAAATCACTTATTAATTTGTTAATAAACAGTCACTTACTGGGTAACTTTTATTCTGTAAGTCTAATTCTTTCTTGTTCTCAACCCATTGCCCCTTTTCTCTTTTCCCTTTTTTATGCATCTGGCTCCCTGCAAGCCCCATCCACACCCCTATCCTTCTGAGGTGAATGAGATGTTTGCCTGACGGTCTCAGGCCTCTTAATTCCTTGATTTTCACAACATTACTAACTTTTGCCTCCATTCTATTTCAGTTACACACGTCTGAGGCCATACTGTTATGCAGAATGCCTCCATATTTGAAATTTTTGTTCCAAATACCCTGCAGATCAGTTCACTGAGAGGACTTCAGGGAATTATCCAAGCATCTTGTCAACCTATTCCTCTCTGTGCTTCTGTCCAAGAAAATCTTACAGATCCAGTGTTCATTTCTTCAATCACATCCTTGTCAAGTCTCACATTTGCCAGCCTTACTGTTCTTTTACCATGGGTATCTAACAGAATCTCTGCTCATGCAATCTGCCAGTGCTTTCCTCTGTGCTTATTGTGGGGCCCGGTGGCTCTACATAGCTTTCCTTTGATCCTCATCTGGGCTGCAGTGCTGCCCGGAAACCCTTCCAGCTCTTTTACAATTTGTCCAACTTCTTCAAATCTTTAAGCCCAGTAGCCTAGCTTCAAGGCCAGTTCAATGAACCAACACTTTTCTCATCATTTCCTTTCTTCTCCTTTCCTTTCTTTTCTTTATTTCTTTCCTTTTTTCTTTTAGACAAAAATGGAAACTTTTCCATGCAAATATCTTCAACTGAGTATTTCTAAATCTATAAAATTAATGGTATCCCAGAATTTGTTTGTACTTTTCTTTTACTCTATTAAAGTTAGTGTATCTTCTTCCTATTTAAAGGAGACACTCTATTTAAGGGATACACCTCTTTCATCTCCTTTCCTTGTGCCTTTGTATTTCCATGCAAAAACACTCAATCTTCTTCTACCTTTGAATGAAAACCTTTCTTGACTCCAGGCACACTGAAATCTATTATCTTTTCACTTAGTTGCTCAAGTCAGAAGCTTGGGAATCATTTATTTCTTCCCATCACTTATCCTCTAGGCAGCTGATAAGCATTTTCCACCAAACCCATTTTCCCAATTTCTCTTTACTTGTGTTCTAAATGTCTGCCGTCCAATACAAATATAATGTGATCCAACATATGTAAAATTTAAAATTTTCTGGGAGCCACAAAAACATAAAAAGAAACAATGAAATTCATTTTAACAACATATTTCATTTAATCCACATATCAAAAACATTGGCATTTAACATTTAAAAATAAAAATATAAATGAGATTATAAAAAATATAAATGAGATATTTTACATCCTCAGGTTGGCTTACTGACATTTCAACAAATATATGTTGTTAGTGGCTGCCATGTTAGACAGCATAGCTCTAGGTCAGCGACTCTTACCCAAATTGATGGACTCTTTACCAGATGTCAGGAGGAAACAAGTGGTCTCCTAGCTTCCTACTGGGCTCCCTTCCCATACATCCAACATACTTAAGCCAGAATGATTTTTTTTTGTACTGGCAATTGAACTTAGGACCTTGTGCTTGCCAGGGTGGTGTTTATTCCACTGAGCTATACCCCTGGCCCCTAGAATGATTTTTCTAAAAATAAAATCTCACGTTATTTTCTTCCACAGAAATGTACGTATTTCACAGTTTTATGAGTTCTTATTTTATAAAGCCCTACATAACCTGGACATTATTTCATCTCTTTCCTTTCATAACCGACAATGAAATGCATACAATTTCTTGGTGTTGCTTAAAGTCACTATGATCTTCTTGGCTTCTAGGTCATTTTTTATCCTGTTTCTCTCTTCAGCATGTTCTCTTTACCCTCCTCCTCTTACATACCCAATAAGCTAACTACAGTACTGCTTATAGTTTAGCTTTATGCAGAGATCTCCCAGTCCTCCTAAATCTGGATGACTTGCTCCTCCCTGTGCTCATATGAAACTACCTAGGGTATGGTAGACATGCAATAGATATCTGCTTCTAGAATAAATTAACAATGTAACCTTTTTTAGGGCCAGAAGAGAAGAATACCTTTTCTATTTGCAAGCTCTCTGGTGAACTAAAAGTATTGGATCTCATCATTTCTTAATTTCTTGAATCTCATTAATTTTCAGATAAATTTGTTCCAAAAAAATTAATGTCTTTTAGAGCAGGTATTAAATAGTAAGAAACATGAAATAGAAGAAAAAAAGAATACTTCCTGGACAGAATCACTGTCTTGTATAGCATTTATAAGGAGAATCAACATTAGCTTTTATAATGAAATAACTGTTATTAAAGGTAACTGAGGAGTCCCTGCCCTATGTGCGCCCGGTGCAGACAGGAGATCCTCACTCAGAAGGCCCACAAACTGCTATCACCAGGGTTTGCGTGTGGGCTCTTGAGTGAGGCACTAGAGCAGGTGCTTTACAAGCTGCTGGCACTGCGGTTTGGGTCTGGGCTTTACTTGCGCCCTACCCTCCTGGACGTCACAGACACAGGTTGTCTGTGGTCACCATCAGTGCAGCATGCATCTGGCTTCTGTGCATGTCCTGAACTGCCTGCAGATGCAGAATCAGGGGGGACACCATCCGCTGACATCAGGGGTCACAGCTGAATGCCACCGAGAGAACCAGGTATTTCCCATCTACTTACTAAGGGCAGAGCAGGTGACCCATGACCCCACCCCCATTATAGTCTGAGTCTCTGCCCTCTGTGAACCCAGTGTAGACAGGAGATTCTCACTCAGAAGGCCCACGAACTGCTATCACCACAGTTCATGTGTGGACCCTCCCTGTGCATGCCCTGCACTGAGTAAGGTACCAGAGCAGGTGCTCCTCGAGCTTCTGGCACCAGGGTTCAGGTCTGGGCTTTACTTGCATCCACACTTCCTGGAGGTTACAGACACAGGCGGTATGTGATCACCATCAGTGCAGCCCAATCTAACTCCTGTGTGCATCCCGAGCTGTCTGGAGACACAGAATAAGGTAGTCCACAAACGGTTGACCCTGCAGTTCGTGTCTAGATTTTGCCTGTGCCCTGAACTGCCTGGGAACACAGGACCACTGGTACAGGATTGTGCCTCCAGTGCAACACAGTTCTGGGTCATACATGTGCCCTGAGCTGCAAGAGGACAGTGGATCAGATGGTCTGCCTTCAGCTGACATCACAGTCTGAATCTGAGACCTGGGAGAATGAGATATACTTCATCATCTGCTGGAAAACCCCCACACTAAGCAGTGCATCATAGCAGACACTGAGTGGCAAGACTGACCACCAGGAAAACTAGGGACACTAGCTACATTTGCTGAGCTGTCAGGGAAGAGGGAGACTGAGTGTTCTGCATCCAGTATCAAACGTGACAAGGCAAAGGACTAAAACACAATCTCAGAACCCCACCTCACTCAGAACAAGTCCAGGAGATATTGACATAAGAGACCATGGTAAACACATGCCTGAAATTGCTGAAATGATTGCAATGGAAGTAAAGAAACAATTCCATCAGGCCATAGAAGACATCAGATCAGAAATAATATCTCAGGCAAAAAATGAAATGACAATAATAAAGAAAGAACTGCTCAGCACATCTAAAGAAGAAACATATAAAAAAATAGATGTCCGTAGGCAATGGATGAAAATGTTAAATGAAAAATATAGGATAGAATTAGAATGCATGAACCAGATTCAAAGAGACATCCAGGAAATCAAAGTTTCCATTGAAAGCTGCCAAAACAATTTCAATGAAGCTGAAGACAGAATTTCACATTTTGAAGACAGCATGGCAGCTAGCGATTGTGAAAGATACGATCTCTTAAAATCAACAAGGAACTAGGAAAACTCAATTAAACAACTGCAAGATGAAGCAAAGAGGAATAATGTAAGACTAAAAGGAGTCAATGAAACAGCAGGAGGCAACACAAATGACAGAAAAAGAATATTTGCAGAAATAATAGCAGAAAATTTCCCAAGCATGGAAACAGAACATGATATACAGTAAATGAGGCAAATAGAATTCCAACTAGTAGTAACCAAAATAAAACTACACCTGGACATATAATAGTCAAGATTCCAGATCTCTAGCAAAAGCACAAATATTAAAAGCTGCTAGAGAAAGGAAACAGATCACCTATAAAGGAAAGCCTATCAGAATCATGGCAGACTTCTCAACACAAATCATCTAATCAAGAGCTTGGAGTGAAGGATTACAGGTCCTGAGACAAAATAGCTTCCAACCAAGACTAATATAGCCTGTGAAACTATCCTTCAAATTCAATGGAGAAATAAAATATTTCCATGACAAAGAACAACTGAAGAACTTCATGAGTGCAAAACCATCTTTACAAAGAGTACTGAAAGGTATTCTAGAGAATACCTTTGGAGAAAAAAATGACCACAATTTCAAGAATAACAATAAAAAGGGACCATCAAGAAGAGCAAGCAATTAAACAGGTAGGGAAAGTAGGAAACCAACAGCAAGTAAATAACATGACAATGATAAGTCAACGTATATTGGTTATAACCATAAATGTAAATGGCCTCATTTCACCAGTCAAAAAAACAGACTTGCAGAATAGATTAAGAAACAAAATCCAGCAATATGCTGTATACAGGAAACACATTTTGCTCAAAAGAAAATCCATAGACTGAAAGTCAAAGGATGGAAAACAATCCTCCATGCAACAGGAACCCAGAGAAAAGCAGGGGTAGCTATTCTGTTTGCAGACAGTGTAAACTTCAAATCAAGAACAATCAAAAGAGATAAAGAAGGTCACTACATACTTCTTAGGGGAAAACTGCAGGAGAATGAGATAGCAATCATAAACATGTATGCACCAAATATAGGAGCACCAAACTATATAGGGCAAATCTTAACAGACATGAAAACCTATATATTTACTAACAGTATTGTAATAGGGGACTTCAACACCCCTTAGACACAAAGAGATAGGTCAACTGGACAAAAAATCAGCAAGGAAATAACAGATCTGAACCAAATCAGTGAACAAGTAGACTTAATAGATGTATACAGAGGGTTCCACCCCACAACATCAGACTAGATATTTTTCTCAGCTGCATATGGGACTTTCTCTAAAACAGACCACATTGTAGCCCACAGAGCATATCTACCTAAATGCAAAAGAATTGAAATTATCCCATACATACTATCTGACCGCAGTACAATAAAATTGGAAATTAATGTCAAAAGGAACTCCAAAAATTCCATAAACACTTGGAAATTAAACAACAACCTCTTGAACAAACTATGGGTAACAGAAGAAGTTAAAGAAGAAATTAAAAAATACTTACAAACAAATGAAAATGGAAATGCAACTTACTGGAACCTGTGGAATGCAATGAAAGCAGTCCTCAGAAGGAAATTTAGGGCAGTAACTCACACATAAGGAAAACAGAAAGAGAACAAATAAATAGCCTAATGCTGCAGCTCAAACTTTTAGAAAAAGAAGAACAAGGCAAGCCCAAAGCCCAAAGAAGGGAGGAGATTATAAAGATTAGTGCAGAAATTAATGCAATTAAGATGAAGAAAACCCTACAAAAAATAAATGAATCAAAGAGTTGGTTCTTTGAAAGAATAAACAAAATTGATAAGCCCCTAGCCAACCTTCTCAAGAAAAGAAAGGAAAGAACTCAAATTCATTCAATAAGGAATGAAAAGGATGAAATTACTACAGATTCTACAGAAATTCAGAAGATCATTAATACCTACTTTGAAAATCTTTACTCCAATAGGATAGAAAACTCAGAAGAAATGGACAGATTTGTGCAAATTACCAAGGTTGAGTCAAGAAGATATAAAAATCCTGAACAACCCAATATCAATTATTGAGATTGAAAATGTAATTAAAAACTTACTGACAAAGAAAAACCCAGGCCTGGATGGATTCATAGCAGAATTTTACAAGAAATTCACAGAAGATTTACTACCAACACTCCTCAAACTCTTCAATGAAGTTGAAAAGGAAGCAATTCTCCCTAATTTATTTCTGGAGGCAAGTATTATACTGATACTAAAACCAGAGAAAGATCCAACCATGAAAGAGAACTACAGATCAATCTCCCTAATGAATATAGATGCAAAGATACTCAATAAAATACTAGCAAATAGAATGCAGCAAATCATCAAGAACATCATACATCAGGACCAAGTCAGATTCACTCCATGAATGCAGGGAAGGTTCAATATTAGCCAATCAATAAATGTTATGCACCATATCAATAGAGCCAAGGACAAAAATCACATGATCATCTCAATAGATGCAGAGAAAGCTTTTGACAAAGTCCAACATGCATTCATGATAAAAACGCTACAGAAAACAGGCACAGATGGTTTTTACCTCAACCTTATCAAAGCCATCTATGACAAAACAACAACCAACACCATACTAAATGGACAAAAATTGAAAGTTTTTACTTTAAAATCAGGAACAAGACAAGGATGTCCACTGTCACCACTCCTCTTCAACATAGTTCTGGAAGCATTAGCCAGAGCAATTAGACAAGAGACAGAAATAAAAGGAATAAGGATAGGAAAGGAAGAAGTAAAACTATCGCTATTTGCAGATGACATACTGCTTTACATGGAAGACCCCAAAAACTCCACAGGAAGACTCCTTGAATTAATCAATAAATTCAGTAGTGTAGCTAGATACAAAGTCAACACCCAAAAATCAATAGCATGTCTATACAGAAACAACAAACAGAGAGAGAAATTAAGGAAACCATACCTTTCACAATAGCATCCAAGAAATTGGAATATTTAGGAATCAATCTAACAGAAGAAGAAAACAATCTATTCAGGGAAAACCATAGTACTCTGGAAAAAGAGGTCAAAGAGGATTTCAGTAAATGGAAAAGTATTCCTTGCTCATGGATAGGAAGAAACGACATTGTGAAAATGGCCATACTCCCAAAACTGTTGTACAGATTCAATGCAATTCCCATTAAACTACCATTAGCATACCTCACAGATCTAGAGAAAACATGCCGTAAATTCATCTCGAACCAGAAGAGACTCAGAACAGCAAAAGCAATCCCGGGCAAGAAGGACAAGCCAGGTGGAATCACAATCCCTGACCTGAAATTATACTACAAAGCTACTGTAATGAAATCAACCTGGTACTGGCTAAAAAACAGGCCCGAGGATCAATGGAACAGACTGGAAGAAACAGCCACAACCAAAAACACACTCAGCCACCTAATCTTTGATAAAGGGGCCAAACAAACTCACTGGAAGAATGATAGCCTCTTTTATAAACAGTGCTGTAAAATTTGGCTTGCCACCTGTCAAAGACTGAAAATAGATCGAAGTCTATCACCATGCACCAAACTCAGGTTAAAATGAATCACAGATCTCAATATTTAAACAGAAACACTAAATCTGTTGGAAGAGAAAGTAGATAAAAATCTTGAAGACATAGAGGTAATCAGAGAGTCACGAACAAAAGCAAACCGCATGTGAAATACTTCAAAGAATCAACAACTGTGATCTCATCCTACTGAAAAGTTTGTGCACATCTAAGGAAAGCACCGGCAGAGCAAAAAGAAAACCCACAAATTGGAAAAAATTTTAGCTGACTGTCCCTCGGACAAAGGTCTTCTATCTAGAACATATAAAGAATTAAAAAACATCAGCTCCCCCAAATTCAAAGACCCAATCTAAAAATGGGCAGCTGAGATGAATACACACTTCTCAGATAAAGAAATACAAATGGCCAATAAATACATGAGAAAATGTTCAACATTATTAGCTGTTCAAGAAATACAAATTAAAACAACATTAAGATTTCATCTCACCCCAGTAAGAATGGCTATCATTAAGAAATCAACCAATAACAAATGCTAGCCAGGCTGTGGAAAAATAAGAACTCTTCTCCACTGCTGGTGGGAATGAAAACTGGTGAAACCAGTGTGGAAAGCAGTTTGGAGATTCCTCAGCAAACTAGGCCTAGAGGTCCCATTCAACCCAGCTATCCCCCTGCTGGGTATTTCCACAGAAGATCTGAAAACATCATATCACAGTGATATATGTGCACCCATGTTAATAGCAGCACAGTTTGTAATTGCTAAATTGTGGAAGCAACCCAAATGTCCATCCACTGAGAAATGGATAAAAAAATTGTGGTACTTTTATATAATGGAATATTACTCAGCTATAAAGAAAAAAAAAACTTGAGGCTTTTATAGATAAGTGGTCACAACTAGAGACCATAGTCATAAGTGAAATAAATCAGACCTCCATGTGTTAACTACATATTGTCTCACTAGTGTAAGAACTTGAAAGAGTGAATAAAAGCTAGGAGATATGATAAACATTATGAAACGAAAGGAAAGTGCTCAAAAGTAAAGAGCAACTGGGGTGTGGGAAAAGAGAAGGGAAAGAAGGGGAAATTATGTATGTATGTATATACAGGATAGCTAACATAGTTGCACTACTGTCTTCTATTGCTTTACTGAAAAGAACAGTTAACGATTACTTGTTTGATTAATATTGCATATCTGTATTTGTTTTCCTGAGTCACCACTTTGAAGATATCAATATGTAATACAACAACCATGGTTAATTTCCTACAACTTTGTCTGTATTGTTTGTATTGTTCTTATGCTATTTTGTAAATGGATGTCTGTTTGTTAATATGCTTTCCTTCTCTTAGTATTAAAATAAATTTTTAAAAATAAAATAAAACAAAAGGTAACTGATGAGTTCCATGTCACTGGATAAAAAGACATTTTAGATCTTGACTATCAACCAGGGGTGGTGGTGCACGCCTATAATCTCAGCACTCGGGAGGCTGAGGAAGGAGAATCACTACAAGTTCCAGGCCAGCCTGAATTGCATAGTGAAACCCTGTCTCAAAAAGACAAAAAGAAAAAAATCTTGAGCATCTTACTTGACTCCCTTTTAGAATTTAACCTCCCTTTTGAAATACACTTTTCCCAATCAGGTTCCTGAAACTGCACTTTTCTGATTTTTCTCCTGTCTCTTTGACTGTTACTTTTCACTCTCTTTTCTTGCTTTTATTAGAGTTCTTCAAAGTTAGACCTTCTGTCCCTTTTTGTCCCATTCTATAACCTCTTCTAAATTCTCAGGCCAAGTCCTCGGCTTTATTTTCTTTATAGCATGATCTCTCAACTTCAGTTCCAAACCTTTCTTATCTTCACAATTTCATCTACTCTAAACTCTCTCTTGGTAAAGATGAATTGAAGAAAATAAGAATGGAATTCATAACCATTTATAAAACACACTCTCTTTCTAATGTTCCACTGAATGACAAGGGCAGGTATGTATTATTCAAGCTAGAAAATTGGATAATCATCTTAGACTCCATCTTCCTCATTATTACTATTTCCAATATATTCTTAAGTTGATCAATACTTAGTGGATTAGTATTTTAAATGTTTCACATTACTAAAAGCTGCACAGTGTTCTTGAAGTATGTTTGCGTTAGTATATGTTACCATTATATAATTATATATAATTTTGTGGAGTTATGGAATGTTTTCTCTGGGATTCCACACCACATTCATCTAGATGTTCTTGAGTATGAAGGTATTTTTACTAGAATTTCTGCTTTTTTGCAGAAATTATATATATAATTTATATATGTTATATATATAAAGCCTTAATTTTCTGAGTAAGGATAAGGGAAGTATCAGAGTGCCACCGTATTATTTTAGTCAGATATGACATGAAATACTGTAATGGTTTAAATGTCCCCCAAAATGTCATGTGTCTGGAAGGTGGCTGGACCATGAGGGTGCAAAACTCAGGGGAAATGTGACCTCCAGGGGTGAATTCTTGTGCCTGGCTCCTCCCGGGGCTCTCTGCTTCCTGGCAGCCATGGCCTGAACAGCTTTCACTGGCCAGGCCCTGCAGCCATGCCGTTTCTTTCTGAGAGCTGGCTGACCACGAACTGAGACCAGGAACCAAAAGAAACCCCGCTTAACTTGTGGACGTCACTCGTTTTGTCCCAGCAGTGGGAAAGTGACTGAGACAGACACAGTCATTTGAGACACCAGTTAACGTTTATACCCTATTTACAACTTTTAAAACATTTTTCTATAATAACAAAATTTAGAATTGGATGACAGCAACTTGGAGGGACAACCTTTTGAAGTTAAACCTCTGAATCCAAAGGAAAAACTAGCATTCATTCTCCTCTTGATTTGACTCTAATCAGTCAAAATAGAGTAGCAGAAAAAATACTGAGAAAGAATATTTCATTACGACTGAGGTGTGTTTATTTCCCTTTTGTTATAAGTAAACAACAAAACAGTTGCCCATCCTCCCTTTATCAAGAATTAATGAAAAAGACCATCGCTGACTGCCGGTTGTCGTTTGTACCCAAGCTTGCTGGCAGTGCCTCGAGACCCCTTACTGTGTGTCATAAAATTAACAGCACTGCTTTTCATGAGTTTGCCTGCTTGGGCCGCGTGGCAGCATGTGTCTCACGCTTACCTTGTCCCAGGCAGAGTCATGAGCATCATTCTTCTTCACTAGAATTTAAATTTGGGGGTTCAATAGCGATGCCAAAGGAGAAGGCTTAAAAATGACCTCTGTCTCTTTCCCACTGAAGTCTGGTAATAGATAGCTCAAGGGTGGCATGGCAGCTCCACAGCTGTTTAGGACTTAAACTGCTTCTACCTACCCATATGCGGCTTTCCTCTGCAATTTCAGCCCTCACTTTGCTGCTGGATTTAGCCGTAGACTAAGTTCTGGCTCCAGGGATGTGAGGAGAAAGCTGTCTCTGCATTCTGGGATATGCCCTTATTGGAAGAAGATGCACCTCTTCCTCCACATATTTCTGGGAAAGCAAAAACTATTCCTTGTGACCATATGTCCAGCTAGGAGTCATGAGATCTATTAGATTAGAATGGAAAACAGATATTGAGAACAATAGCTGTTTTGTTTTGTTTTTTGAGACAGAGGCTTACAAGGTAGCTAGGGCAGGCCTCAAACTCAAGATGCGCCTGCATCAGAGTCCGTATTGCTGAGATTACAGGTGTGCGTCACTATGCCCAGGTAGAATGGTGTTCTTTACCACCATCCTAGAGAGCATTTCTTCAGATATATAGTAATGGTATAGTCCTGGAGTATAGATTTAAGAGTGATAGAATCTTGGTTTGACTTTTGCTTTCAAATTTTTTATTTGCATGTACTCAGGCAAGTACAATGTTCTTGAATGTCTGCTTCTTCTTTTAATAGTCTATGCAAAACTCCATTACAGAATTTGTCATGTTGTATTGTAATTCACCCTCATGTTCCCATAGGCATAGTTTAGTGCCCACACATCGCAGCACTCCTTACCCTGCTCATAGTTATTGTTCCCTCTTAACAGTGGTTCCCCTGTATTGGTACCAACTACTTCCTCCTTTCCTTCTACATTCATGGAACATCAGTATCTTTTCTCCTCCACTTTTCTTCTTTTATGTATCACCTTTTGCTTTTCACGTGACTAACACCGAACAAGTAACTCCTCACTGTCACATGGCACATGAATCCCATTCTATTGTAACACGTTCCATTCTTTTACATAGCACCCTTTTTTAAAAATTTTATCAAGTTATAATTCACATATTGTAACATACTCCAATTTTAAATGCATAATTAAAGGATTTTTAAGTAAGTTTACTAAGATTTATGACCATCACATAATTGAATTTTATCTTCATAACTCTGGGAGAATCCTATGTTTATTTTTTCTTTCTTTCTTTTTTTTTTTTTTTAACTGAGAGTTGATACCTGGGCTTTCACACTGAGCTACATCATCAGCCCTTTTTTAAAAAAAAATATTATTTTGAGACAGGATCTTGCTTAGTCACTTAAGTTTCTCAGGGTGGACTTGAGCTTACAATCCACCTGCCTCAACTTCCCAGAGTGCTGGTATTACAGTCATGCACGGCCACGCTTGGCTTGTATTTACTCTGAGAAGTCAAGCCAGCATGTGTTATGTGCAAAATAAAACCTCAGTCAGAGACTACCATAAAGAAAATATATATCCTATTATCGGCTTTTGGGGCTGGCCTCCTACTATAAGACAAAAGAAATACCAATGACTGAGCAATCGTCTAAATTTGGGTAAATCTTTCACACCTCATCAGCATGGCTTTTTTTCCCTTCCAGACTTAAAACACCCTTTTAAAACTAACTGACCATTGATAATTTCCAGATATATAAGCTTTTGGTGTCATCTTTCCCTTTAAATATCATCTTTAACATGTACCTCCTCCTGTCTTAATATATCACAATCAGAATCTAAATTATAATATTTGCCACTTTCCAAGTAAGATCTAACTTACAGTTAAATATTTCTAGTTCTAAATGCAAATTATGCTCACTATAACTTTTCACATTGGCATACACACTGAAAAGAGTAATGCTTACTAACTTTCTCTGAATAAAGTGTAACAAATAGCTTTTGGGCCCTTATGTTGTTATTAATGTTAATTAGCTGTGGTGGTGAAGAATTACTGATAGTTATGACCCAGACAAGCAAAACAATGTAATTCATGCTTGGCAAGTGTCCTATCACTGAGTCACATAGGTAGCCCTTATAAACTATTTGTTGAAGTAAAAGTCAATTAGGCCTGAAAGTTTAGCAAAGAAAAGCCTCAAAAAGAAAGAAATGTAATCAGAACATCATTATACAGATATTTTTATTGTATACATATTAGATACACAGATATTAAGAATATAAGTCTGTAGCTGGGCATAGTGGCATATGCTTGTAATTCCACCCCCCAGGAGGCTGAGGCAGAAGGATTACCACAAGTTTGAGGCCAACCTGGGCTATGTAGTTAGTTCAGGGGCAGTTTGAACTATACAGCAAGACCCTATCTCAAAAAAACAAAACAGCAAAAAAAAAAAGAGAAAGAAAAAGAAAAGAATACAAGTCCAATCCTTAGAACATAAGACCATAAATAAAATAAAAATACAAATGGAAAAAAAATAATGTACTTCAAAACCTGCTTGTTGCTGATACCAAAATCTAGAGGGATCAAACCAAAAAAATTCAACAGACCAAATCTCCCTAATAAACATAGATGCAAAAGTCCTCAATAAGATACTGGCAAACAGAATGCAGAAAATCATCAAGAAGATTATACACCATGACCAAGTGGGATTCCCAGGAATGCAGGGATATTTCAACCTTCAAAAAAATCAATAAATGTAACACATCATATTAACAGACTCAAGTACAAAAACCATATATGACCATCTAGATTCAGAAAAAGCATTTGACACAGTCTAACATCCATTCATGATTTTAAAAACTATACAGAAGATTGGAATAGATGGTCTTTATCTCAAGCTGATAAAAGCCACTGCGACAAACCAACAGACAATATCATACGAAATGGACAAAATCTGGCTGGGCCTGGTGGCATAAACTTGTAATCCCAGCACTCAGGAGGCTGAGGCAGGAGGATTGTTGTGAGTTCAAGGCCACCATGGCTACAAAGTGAGCTCACAACCAGTCTGAACTGCATAGGGAAACTCTCTCAAAAAGCCAAAAATAAATAGATAAATAAAGCAATTTTTAAAAAAAATCTGAGAGTTCACTCTAAAATGAGGAACAAGCTGTGGATAGTGGCACACACCGAGTCCTAGCACTTAGGAGGCTGAGGCAGGAGAATCACTGTGAATTTGAATCCAGCCTGGGCTATATAAGTGAGTTCAAGGCCAGTCTGTACTATACAGTGAGACCCTGTCTCAATAAAATAAAATAAAATAAAATTAGGAACAAGACAAGGATGTTCACTATCACCACTCTTACTCAACATAGTTCTGGAAACATTAGCCAGAGCAATTAGACAAGAGAAAGAAATGAAAGGAATAAAGACAGAAATGGAAGAAGTTAAATTATCATTATTTATGGATGACATAATACTCTACATAGACAATCTCAAGAACCCCACCAAAAGACTTCTAGACTTAATAAGCAAATTCTGTAGCATAGCTGGATACAAAGTCAACACTCAGAAATCAATAGGATTCCTGTACACAAATAATAAACTTACTGAGAGAAAAATTAGGAAAACAATACCTTTCACAGTAACATCCAAAAATAATGAAATACCTAGGAATCAATCTAATGAGGGGTGTAAAAGACCTCTACATTGAAAACTACAGTACTTTGAAAAAGGAGATTGAAGGGGATATTGGAAAATGGAAAAATGTCCCTTGCTCTTGGGTAAGAAGAACCAACATAGTAAAAATGGCCATATTCCCAAAATCGTTATACAGATTTAATGCAATTTCAATCAGAATACCATTAACATACCTCACAGAACTAGAGAAAATGTTCCTAAAATTCATGCGGAACAAGAAGAGATCTAGAAGAGTAAAAACAATTCTGGGCTACAAGGACAAGGCAGGGAGCATCACAGTCCCTAACTTGAAATTATACTAGAGAGCTACTGTGATTAAAACAAAGAAAAAAAAAAAAAAAGTACGGTACTGGCAAAACAAAACAACAACAAAAACAGACCAGAGGATTAGGTTAGAAAAGTGAGAAACAACTTCAAAGACACTCAGCCATCTTACCTTTGACAAGTGGGCCAAATACATTAACTGGAAGAAAGATAGCCTGTTTAACTAATGTTGCTGGAAAAATTGTCTTTCTACAAGCCAAAAACTAAAACTAGATCCATGTATAGCATCATGCACTAAACTAAAATTGAAATGAATCAAAGATCTAAATATTAAAACAGAAACCCTAAGCCGGGTGTGGTGGTGCACGCCTGTAATCTCAGCACTCGGGAGGCTGAGGCAGGAGGATCATTTGAGTTCGAGGCCAGCCTGCGCTACAAAGTGAGCTCAAGGCCAGTCTGAACTGCATAGTGAGACCCTGTCTCAAAAAGACAAAAAAGAAAAGCAGAAACACTACATCTGCTGCAAGAGAGAATAGGTAGAACTCTTGAGGACATAAGCGTAGGCAAAGATTTCATGAACAAAACCCTGACTGCACAGGAATTCCTACAAAGAATCAAAAACTGGGATCCCATCTTATTAAAAAGCTTTTACACATCAAAAGTAATCACCAACAGAGTGCAAAGACAACCCACAGAGTGGAGAAAAATCTTAGCCAGTTGTTCTTCAGACAAAGGACTAATATCTAGAACATATAAAGAATTTTTAAAAATCAGATCCCCAAATTTCAAGACCCGATCCAAAAACGAGCACCTGAAATGAATACACCCTCCTCAGATGAAGAAGTACAAATGGGAAATAAATGCATGAAAAAGTATTCAATATCACCAGTCATTCAAGAGATGCAAAGTAAAATGACACTGAGTTTCCAGCTCACTCTGGGAAGAACGGCTATCATCAACAAATCAACCAATATCAGATGCTGGCAGGGCTGTGGGGAAAAAGAACCACTTCTCCACTGTTAATGGGAGTGGAGACTAGTGCACCCACTGTGCAGGTCAGTGTGGAGATTCCTCAAAAAACTAGGACTAGAAGTTCCATTCAACCCAGCTATTCCCCTTCTGGGTATCTTCTCAAAAGAGTTAAAAGCATCATATCACAGTGATATATTCGCATTCATGTTTATAGCAGCACAGTTTGTCATAGCTAAATCTTGGAAACAGTCCCAATGCCATCAACTGATAAATGGATAAAAAAGGTGTTTTTCTTTAGACAGTGGAGTACTACTCAGCCATGAAGAAGGACAAGCTTAAGACATTTCTAGCTAAATGGACGCATCTTGAGATGATGCTTTTAAGTGCAATAAGTCAGATACACATGTATAAATGCCACATTGTTTCTCTGGTGTGAGAAGCCAAAAGTATAAATAAAAACCAAAATATGTACTAGATATTGGGAAATGGGAGGAAAATGTTCAAATGAGAAGGGGAATAAGGAAGGGGTTTGGGGGAAGGAAGGGACAGTAAAAAAAAGGAGAATAAAAGGAAAAATGGAAATAAAGCTTTTGTAAATAAGGAAGGGAAGAGGGGTTAAAGGGAGGGAGGAAGGGGGATTGGGAAAAAATGAAGAAGCAACATGTATCATGTACAGGTACAAATTCCCTACAATGAATGTACTAAAAAAAATAAAATAAAATAAAAAATAAATAAAGCTGTAATGGTGCACACTTGCAATCCCAAACACTTGGGAGGCTGAGGCAGGAGGACCACAAGCTGGAGGCTTGCCTGGAACTTAGTGTGTCCATGCCTCAGAGTAAAAGTATAAAAAGGCTGTTGATGTTGCTCAGTAGGACAGTGCTTTCCCAGCATGCCCTGGCCCCAATTCCTAGCCCTGAAAGAAAGAAAAGAAGTCCTTTTATCTCTCTTTCCCTATTCTTTTTTTTTTTTTTTTTTTTTTTTGGACAAGTCTCACTGTGTAATTCAGGTTCAGGTTGGCCTTAGAAGTCCCTTTCTAGTACCATCTTTGATGGCTTCATCGAAGCCAGCCGCTGAGCTTTACTTTCTGTCTCTTCTGTGTGCCATCAGCCCACACCTGTCCCCTCCCTGCACAGCATACCGGAGGCACTGTCTCCAGGTGCCCTCACAGTGCCCTGAGCTTAATCTCTCGCCAGCACAGTGGCAGTGTGTGTGTTTCCTCACCAGAACATGCGTTCCTTGATGCTCCGCATCACCTGTGCCTAGTGTGCCACATTATCTGGTGCTCAACAACTGTGTCACCCGGAACTGACTGAATCTCTCACCAGCAGCCCTGATCCAAGACACCTACCTCTTTTCGTAGGTGGGTGATGACTTCGTGTGCTCATGGCTGCTGCAAAGAGCAGACAGTTACTGACACTGAGAAAGTGCACCTGCCAGATCTTTAGCTGCCTATTCATGCAAGTGTGTGTGTGTGTGTGTAGATCTCACTTTGTAATTAGCCTGTCTTGAACTCACTATGTAGCGCAGGCTGGCCTGCAACTTGCACTGATCCACCTGCTTCACTACTGGGATTTCAAAAGTGGGCCACCACACCCAGCAATTTCTACACATTTGTACCACCACCACCCAAAAAAAAAACTTCTTGCTCCTTTAGGTATTGAAGAGAGCAATCTGGTCCTTTCTATCTGCTAAGAGATAAGCAGTGGACATGGTCAGGTGCCCAGTACAGGTCCCACGCCTCCCGGCCATCTCATGGTCCCTTCTCATGCCTTTCTAGGAGCCAGCAAACAACAGAGCCACCCCCTTAAGGAATCTATTCCTGTAACATGGAAGTGGGGTGGAAGAAGCAGAATTTGAAGATAAGAAGTGCTTGCTTTTAGCATTCGGACACCTGTCTCTACCAGTTTCATTTTACGAGTAGGAAAACAGAGGAGAAGTTGGGATGAGTCAGCGTCTTTCATTCTCCAGCAACACTGATTTCCCACTGTGGCACCTCTGGGCAATGAGCCTTCCACTTTTGGGATCATGGCAGCCCTGGGTACAAACACTTAGCACAGAACTTGAGATGGTGTGCTCTCCAAGGAAGTGCCTCTCTAGCTTGGCTGCACATTAGAATTATATGCAAGCCTATTATGGTTGATACATTGTGTCAACTTGGGGAGTCTAGAGGTTTGGCTAAATGACTCAGCAGTTTTGCATCTTGGGGTGAAAAGGACATGCCCTTACACTTCTGGGATGTTGTCCTTTGTGTCAGTTGAGAAGTTTAGAAGGTTAACTATGTGACTCAGCAGGGAGCCAGGGCACGCATTTTGTATTCATCTTGAGCCTGTGTAAGGGGAGGGCATGGAGATTATGGAGTGCTACACGCTGCCTGGGTGGGGGCGGCCTGCTTACAAGATAAAGGAGGGAAAGAGGCTTGTTCTCTGCTGCTCCTCGCTTTTGCTCTTGTTGCTTTTCCTATCTTCTGCCCATGAACTGTAGCCCTCTGCCCTGTGCCACTCTGCCTTGGAGCCAGCCGAGTATGGACTGAAACTTCCACAGAATGTGAGCTAAATAAACCTTTCCTTCCTTAATTTGGAGCATCAGGTATTTTGTCTCAGCAACGAGAGAAAAGTAACCAATATAAAGCCCTTCAAAAATCTCATGTTCAGGGTTCCCCAGACCCATTAAATCAGTACATCTGGGGATGAGATCACAGCACCAGTGCTTTTTTAGAGCTTACCAAGTGTTCCTAATGTGCAGTTAAGGTCAAGAACCGCGAGCCCAGTAACAGGTATCACACGCTGATAGATAAATTGCTCTTGGGCAATGGCTCTGCCTCCTAACTGCACATGAGACTTATCTGAGAGTTTAAAAAGATACTGATGTTGGAGGAACAGGAAGATGATGGTCAACACGTACGCGCTTCCATGTTTAAGATGCACACATTCTGAGGGTCTAATGTACAGCATGGGTTGTGATGTATATGCTAATTACGTGTGATTGTTGTAATTTTTACACACTGTATACAGGTATCCAGCCATCATACTGTATAGTATAGTGAACATTTGTCAGTCATTTGTGTATATCCTTTTAATATATAATCTACATCCTTATGTAAGGATACTGATACCCAGAGCCACTCTTAGAAAATCTGATGTAATTGGTCCAGGCTTGCATTCACACATACATCAGCTTTTTTTACTTTTTTGATACCGGGAATTGAACTCAGGACCTTGCGCTTGCCAGGCAAGTGCTGTGCCACTGAGCTAAATCCCGGGCCATATCAGCATTTTTCAAAGGATCCCCTAGTGATTCTCATGTACAGTCAGGAGTAAGAACCACCACCTGCACTTGGAATAATCACCTCAGCTCCTAGTCACCTCCCACGGAAGGATTCTCAATATCTGCTGGGCCAAGAGGGCAAAGAGTTGAAGCAAAAAAATGTGAGAGCAGTGCCGGAGATGTAGGTCATCTGCTTCAGAAGGGGGCACTATTCAATCTTTGTGAATGGTGTGTGTACCTCTGTGATGTGTGTAGCAGAAAGAAACCAAGAATCTCCTCAAAAGAAATATGTGAAGCATAGAAGATAGAAAGAGGTTTCTTTTCTTTTTAAAAATTTTTCTTATAAGAAATAATACCTTTGGACATTTTGGTCAGCCTTGTCGCTGTACTTCATGGAGTCTGCTGAGGTAGTGTTGTTTGCACAAGGAACAGATGTGATCCAAGGAGTTTTATGCTAAGGTCCCCTAACCCAAAAGTTTCCCTCCCAACTCGCCTCTCCATCAGCCCCGGTGGCTGAAAGGCCTAAACTACAGCCTTGCTTTGGGGCTAAGTCAGGCCAGTGAGACAATTTCACGTCCTCTGTTGGCTTTGCAGATCGGCCCCATTTTCTTTGTTGGGTGCACATACATGGTCTTGCCTACGTGAAATTGGAGGGGTGAGCACTTGCCCACAGGCTTCTCTGGTTTGGCTCTGAATGATGGCTTGAGAAGTCTCAGCAAGGGAAGGCCTCAGGTGATGGAGAAATAAAACGCTACATGAAAAGGAAACTCTAAAAAGGATGTCAAGGAGAGGTCAGCAGAGGTACAACGTGACTGTAATTTGCACTAGAGTGCAGAAATGACTGCAGTTTCAGGTTCACAATCAATTATGCCTTAAGAGGGAACGTAGAGCGATTTGGAAATGCTCGGGCTTGTAGCGGAGCTCCTTAGGGACCGTCCGCTGATATTTTTGGACATTCTATATTTTAGTTGTATTAGTTTAGTACGTGGCTTGCTCCTGTGAAGTGATTATGAACCATTATTTGTTTAAATCCTGTAACCAATCCAGCAGTTGAGTATAAAGTTTGTGGTTTACCCAGAGTGATTTTGAAACTTCTGCTTTCTGCTCTGACTTTTGGTGAGCGGACCCTTCCATTTAAGCAGGGTGTTGCGCGCAGTTGAAGGTAGTGTAAACTCTAGGCCCTCGCTGTGCTATCCGTAGAGGTCAGCCGCACAGGTCGCCCCCCAGCACCCCTGCGAACAGATCTGTCCCTTGCTGCCTGGGATGGTACCCACTCAGCGTGCGTCCTCTTCCCTACCTAGACTGCAAGGCAGAGCTCTGTTACCTCGCACCCAACCGACTGGAGAGGAAGTTTCCCGGGGAACGAGGCGGGGCAGTAGGTCTTTAAATCTGGGCCTGGAGTGCAATTAGAGGTGAGGTTTGTTGAGCATATTAAAGGAGGTATTCGGTGATTTACACTTCTCTCGCCATACCTCAACCAGTCGGATTGGCCCCATGGGTAAATACCAGACGGAGAAAGTATTTCTGTATGATAACTATAGAATGGCTGCGTTTTCTTTCGGTTTGAGGCCCTAGCAAATGGAAGGCAAGCTGCAAACTCATTTTGATCTGCACGAGCTGCTCGTGACCCCGACACCACCCAATCTACCGGGTGAAGTTATTTTCCTGCAGCTGGGGGCTTTTCCGGAGGGAGGGGACGAGTTCAGGTTTCCGTGCACAAAAAGACCTGCACCGCTCTGCTTGGGAATAGACTCCTTGGGCAGCAGAGGTGCGTTCGCCGCCGTCTCCTGCGTTGGACGAGGAACTGGAGAGCCGCGTCTGGGTGCCGGGGGGACAGGCACCCCGCCGCCGGCGCAGCCCCAGGCCCGGCCCGGCCCGGCCCGGCCC
>NW_004955449.1:16872743-16877019 GCF_000276665.1 Chinchilla lanigera | reverse complement strand
TGACCCCGGCGCGCGAAGCCCTGAGTCCCGCGGCCGCCCGCGAGTGCGCGCCGAGCCGGGAGCGGCCTCCTGGAGCCGCCGCGGGCCGGGTACGTCTTTGGTGCTGCTGGTTGCTTTGGCTCCAGATGCGCAACAAAAACAATTTTCAGACAGGAATGAGAAGAGGAAAAATACATTTCAGAAACACCTACTAAAATAAGCTCGCAGTCTTCCTGCAGTGGAGTAGAACTAAGACCACGGAATGAATACCAGTATTAGCGGGCTGGCTGCCGGCTGGGGGATGTAGCTCAGTGGTAGAGCGCGCGCTTCGCATGTGTGAGGTCCCGGGTTCAATCCCCGGCATCTCCAAGAACAGCCGAGAGTTTGTTTTCTTTTTTTGAAAGTTTTCTATTACAGTGCACACCTTTTGCTCACCTCTAGAGCGTTCAGAACTATCAAAATGGAAAGCCTAAAGAAATCAGCAAGCAGCATTTGCGATTGTTCGTACTAAGGTAGGATGGAAAATTAGTTTGGCTTCATGTTTTCTTCCGTAGGGCCAGTATTTTGTTTTAGGGTGATTGAGATAATGTATGTAAAAGTGAAGGAAAGCGTGCATTGGCCGGGAATCGAACCCGGGCCTCCCGCGTGGCAGGCGAGAATTCTACCACTGAACCACCAATGCTTACTTGAGGAGCTGGTTGTAATAACTTATTTCTCTGTGCTCAATAAATTTTTCTAGTGTCTTCAAAATTCAAAGCAATAAAATTCCTAATTAAAAAACTATATAATATTGGAAAAACGTTAAGTTTTCGAAAACACTCATGCTAACTACGCTTGAACTTTATGAGATTTTTTTGAAAACTGTCTTTTGTGAGGAGTAAATGAGAATTTTGTTTGTATGTATAGCTTTACATGATCCCTTAGCGTATCTTCGTTCATTTAGACCATTTGTAGCAGCTACTTCCCCTTTTTGTTTCTTTCATTATTTTAGTTTTTCTGACAAATGCGTGATGGAAATTTGTTAAGCATTGGAAATAGGGGCGGAGACCAGGCAATGGGAACTTGAACGCTGATTTAAATTACACAGAGGATTGGACTGCCAAAGCTGATATCATGCAGAACGTTGAAAAGTTAGTGGTTACAGCCAAGTGACCTGAATTCTCTAAACTGCCTTTTTCTTCATTTATGATTGACTTAATCTCGGGCCCCTTTCAACTCTAGTATGTTTGGGCCTTTATTCTTAGTTTCCATGCAATTGCCAAAGATACACCAAAGAAATATGACGAGTAGAAAGTAAAGTGAGCAAAATGAATTTATGGAAATGATTCAGTGTAAGATAGAAGCCTGTGAATTTAGGTATCATTGGCCCTTTACTTCAGGAAGGGAAAATACCAACAAGGACTCTGGGAAAAATAAGAGAAAATAACAAGTAAAATGTAGGAGTTACTATGTGCCAAGTGCGGGAAGTTCATTGCACATGAACTTATATAACCCAAGAGGAAAGCATTACAATTATTACAATTTAACAAATGAAGAAACGCAGGCCCTCATAGGCCAGAATGGAACATATGTGATAGCACGTTCGTGTCTGGGTGCTTAGAAACTGCCCCATTCTGCCTGCATCAGAACAAACCACTGCATGTTTGCACCTGAAACTCTACATTGCAGCTCAGGAGCCTACATATTAAAAATAGTAGAGAGAGATCATAAAGGGCTTGCCACATCAAAAGGACATTAGTATTTACTTCTAAGGACTTTTTTGCTGTGTGGGTAAAGAGCAAACTTTGAAGATATTACAGAATTACAAAGACATAAAAGATATAAAAGATTAGGGAATCAGAAATCTAAACTATGATCCCAAGTAATGTGTCAAAGAAAGATTTCAAATTATTTTGCTTTGTTCTTTAATTTGTTCTTTAAAATGAGAGAATAGAGGAGAGATGTGGTTTTAAAATTCCAGTATGAAGGGGTCCAACTTCCAGAGTCACCTGTGGGCCTCTGGTGGGTGAGACCCGACCTTTTTTGCCTTTCCACTGCACTTCCACCAGTTCATGTTAAGCTCTGCTTATTCGCATGTGCCTGGTAGATTACAAGCTGGAAATAAAATCTTTGAGGAGGGAGTATGGGTCAGTGAGTGTGTGTTTAGTCTGTTAGGCTTTGAGGATTAATCCCCAGCCTAGAAAGCTTTTAAAAACCATTAACTGAACGATCTAAGATCCTTTAGGCTTCAAGAATGTCACAATTCAAAATATAGATCAACCTAAAAGCACCTCAGAATATGAGATATACTAACAAAAAATTAAAACAGACAGAAGGAATCAAATAAGTACAGTATAGTCTTACAACACACATTATTCGTGCCCTACCTAAAGGCCGTTTTCTGTTCTTTCTTGTCAAAGACTATTGAGTGTACCTGGGCCCAGAGACCAATGTGGTACTCTAAGCCAGTTACCCCATGTTCTTTTCCAGAGATCAGTCTGGGGTGGGTTTATGCCCTTTTTTCTGTGTAGGACTGACTGCCGTATGGGGGATAATGCTTGGGGCTGTAACAACTGTCCTGTCACTTGAAGGGACACTCGAGATGACACAGTCGAAAGATAGAGACTGCACCATCCTGAGGGTTTCTTCTCCATCTAGACTGTGGCTTAGGTAAACCAAAGATCTTTATTGGGTAAGTCACTTTGCACCATACATTTTGTTACAGGCAAAAACATTCAAAGGTAAATGTATATATTTAAGAAAAGAATTACTAAGAGCTGGGGATATAGCTCAGTGGCACAAGTGCCTGCCTGGCAAGCGCAAGGTCCTGAGTTGGATTCCCCGTACCAAAAAAAAAAAAAAAGAATTACTAGAAGTGATGGGGCTGGGGAGTTAGCTCAGTGGCACAGTGCCTGCCTGGCAAGCTTAAGGTCAAGAGTTCGATTCCCAGTACTGGAAAACAAACAAACAAACAAAAAATCAACCCAAGAATTACTAGAAGTGGTTTGTGATCATAGGAATAATTGGGCAGAGAAGAGAGATTCAGGAGAAAGTGGGCAGCTGATTGAGAAACGAAGCCCTTGAGAAGGGAAATGGAATCCAAGATAAAACTACAAATGCTGGAAGGCAGTGGATTTTCTTATTGGTGTGGTCAAGTGTGAAAAGCTCGCTGGGCTGCTGACAGCACCTTTTGGGTGGGCACCCACTAAAACTTTCCCCAGCCTGTTCTGCCCCTGTGTTCACATAAACTCTTCCCATGGGATTGGCAGAGAGGAAGGAAACCCAAAATGCTGTGCAGCATCAGCTACTCATCCGCCCAGACAACCCCGGTCACTGTGACACCTCAGCGGGGAAGAGGGGCTCACACGTTGTACTGTAGCACCTTGGAGTTCGTTTAAAGTACCAAGTCCCTGGCTGGTGTTAGCTCACTATGAAAATGTGGCCAGGCTTGTATCATCGAAAGAAAGTAAACCATTAGGAAATAGAAATTGTTCATATAATACATCGTCTCCAAAGCATTGCCTTTTTTTTTTTTTTTTAAACTTGTGAGTGATCGTATTGATTTAATACACAGAGCTTATTTCTGTCCCAGGTTACAAACTAGCCCTGGGGAAATGGTGGAGCCTGTCATTTGGATTGCCCTTTACTGGCTGGGAATTAAATCATTACTTATTCCATTTTACAATCACAAGTAGTACCCTAAGGCCTACTTTCCTAAGGATTAAAGTCAAGGCATGGAAATGAAGAATCCAGGTATAATTCTCAGATGCGTGCAGATGTTGAGAATGTAGTAATTTTTCCTGGAAAGCTGTCATTGCACAATCTTCTGCTCATGCTTCCTAGTCCTCAAGCATGTCTAATTAGCCAACAAGTCTGACTTCCTCTTAAAGACAGCACTGCATCTTCCTCTTCTTCCTCACATCACTCTTTCCTCCCTAGTACAGATGGCTCTCAGCTTGCTTGCCGGCTGTCTAGTTACTTTTCTCTCTTTGCTGAGACAAAATACCCAATGCCCAAAATGAAGGAAGGAAAGGTTTATTTGGCTCACAGTTTGTGGAGATTTCAGTCCATGCTTGGCTGGCTCTGAGGCAGAAGATAGCAGAGCAACAAGAGCAAAGGGGGGAATGGCAGCCAAACAGCAAAACAGCCAGAGCAAACGTGCAGAATGGCGCCAAGCAGCTTTTTTCCCTCCCTTACATTGTAAACAGGCTACTCCCACCTAAGAGGCACTCACATAATCTCCATGCCCTCCTCTTCCACAGGCTCAGGATGTATACAAAGTAAGCACCCTGGCTTCCTGCTGAGTCACTTAGCCAAA
>NW_004955449.1:16836239-16872643 GCF_000276665.1 Chinchilla lanigera | reverse complement strand
CAGGATGTATACAAAGTAAGCACCCTGGCTTCCTGCTGAGTCACTTAGCCAAACCTCTAGACTCCCCAAGTTGACACAATGTATCAACCATAACACACCACCACTTGTCAACTTGGCAACCAGACACATTTCTTTAAACCAGTTCCCAGGTACAAAGACATTATGTTCCATTAGAACCATAACACCGGGCTTCCTGGAAAACCTCCGACTTCCTTTGCCACCTGCATCCTGTACCAATTGAGTTTTCTCCCTGCCTTCCCGACTCCTGTGCTCCCTCCCTCTCTTTCTTCCTTTCTTAATTTTTGAGAAAATTTCTTAATTTTTGTTGTCAATTTAAAAATTGTATTAATTTTAGGCTGGGTGTGGTGGCCCAGGTCTTTAATCCAAGTCCTAGAGGCTGAGGCATGAGGATCTTGAGTTTGAGGACACAGTTTCAGGCCAGCTGGACTACACAGTGAGAGCCTATTTCAAAATAACAAAACAAAAAGACTGAATTAACTTCAAACCCAGATGCAGTCCTGTGAATAAAGGAAATGCGGATTTGAATTCATTACCTTTCTCCTGATACCTACGCAGTGTTTATTCCAGTGATTCTGATGTTTGCCACTTGTCACCACCATCTATTGGCAGAAATGGCTTTTGAGCTGGGCATGGTGATACATGCCTGTCACTGCAGCACTTAGGCAGCTGAGGCAGGAGGATCACAAGTTTGAGGCTAGTCTGGGCTACATAGTGAATTCATGGCCATCGTGGATTATGTCCTGAAAACCCATCTAAAAAAAAAGAAAGCATTTGTCTTCCCTTCGAATGGCTCTCTTCTTCCAAGTTGTCTTATCTTTTCATATATATTACAGATTCATATATTTACTTATATATTTTATAAGTAACATATACATTGTTCAAAACTCAGAAGGTGTAAGAGAGTATGCACTGGAATGCGCAGCTTAGTCTTTCTCCACCTAAATTCCTAATTTGTCTTTTTTAGAGGAAACCATTGTGATCAGTTTCTTGTGTTTCCTTCCATAGATTTTTCTGTGTAGATAACTAATATTCCCTTTTATGGTTAAATGAAAATCGTAAATCATAACCCTTATTGTATTGACAGTCTTTTATTTTCCAGAAAAGTAAATCCTGAAAATTTTTCTATGTACCCATTGAGGTACCCCTTTCTTTTGAAAGACTCTGTGTTCATTTTTAATGCTTTCTTTGGACTAGGAATTAAAACCTTATTTTTTCCATATCACAAGCACAAGTAGTGCCCTAAGGCCAATTTTTCTGAGGACAAAATTGGCATAGAAATCAGGACTTCAGCAGTAATTGTAAGATGCATGAGGACAGTGAGAAAGCCCATCGTGTAGGGGGAGCATAATTACCTGAGCTGGGTTCTAAATACAGAACATTTACGCTATTTCAATTCTTTTGCTAGTAGGGCTAATGCTGCCGTGAATTCCTTGAATGAATGCCATTTTGTTCATGTATGATAACATCCACAGGATAAACTCCTGTAAATGGAATTGCTGAATGAAAGGGTGAGTGCACTTTAAATTTTGATATATAGTACAGAATTACTCCCCAGAGAGCTCTGTCTCTTTTTTAATATTGCTTTCATTATATTAACCTTTTGCCCCCAAACCTCACTACATCCTAATTCCAACCATACTTCCTAAACTTTTCCTGATTTGGAGGGAGTTCATGGATATGTGGCCTGTGGAGTCACACAGGGCTTTATTTTTGTTCAGTTCTCTCTGTTACCATATTGTAATTTTTAATATTTGAGCAGATGATACTGCATTTTCAGCTTGCCCCACGTCCTGCACATAATGTGGCCAGTCTCAGCCCGATTCTAGAGACTCCCCAAGCTCCGGGGTCGCTTTGCCTGCTGCAGCCATGCATTCCTGCTGCTGTCTGTCACAGACTGAGCCCAGCACGCTCACTCCTCATGGCAATGCCTTTGTTCAGGTTGCTTTCTCCCTCTGGAACCTTTTCCCTTTTCTTTCTAGCCTTGCGCTTGCCAGGCAGGCGCTTTTGCCGCTGAGCTAAATCCCCAGCCCTTTGCTCAACTATTGAAGTTGTCTTTTATTTTCCTTTTTCTGTCTGGCTCCAGAACTCAACATCTTCTGTCCTTTCTCCTTCCATTGGGACAGAAGATAAACCACAACAAGTCCTACGGTCCAGTGACCTCATCGAGCCATGAACTCCTCAGTGGGTTAATCCACGTAATGCAGCCAGCTTGCATGACCCAACCATTCAACACAAAGAGGCGTTAGAGGACATTTTGAATCCTAACCATAACAACTTTATACTGCCTTAAAATCTGATGAGTTTGAAGTTATAGACAAAATAAACAGGTTTGAGTAAATTGAAAACAATGTAATGCTAAAAGAGTTGTTAGGTGAAAGAATAGATTTGGATGGAGGAAATATTTTCTCATTAAGTGTAATGAAAGTTACCAAATTCACTCCAGCAGAGGCGGTGCACACCTGTAACCCCAGCACTCAGGAGGCTGAATCAGGAAGATCATCATAAGTTTGAGGCTAGCTTGGGCTTCGTGATGAATTCAAGGTAAACCTGAACTACCTAGCAAGGCCCTACCTCAAAAAAAAAAAAAAAGTTTTCAAATTTTAAAAAGTGAGGTATCAGTATATACCTACAAAACTGGCCAACATTATAAAGCTGAACAAGGCTGAGTACAGGCAGGAACATGGAGACATGCGACCTTGGTATATTGACAGTAAACATGTATAGCCATCCGGGAGTGCAGCTAACACCAGTTGGAAAAATAAAGTGTACATGTAAATGATGACCTAGCATTTCTGTTGGGGGTTTACTGCAAATAAATTCTTAGGTAGATTAATAACAGAACTTGTGCAAGGATGTTCATTGTAGTGTTACTTGTAGAAGCAACCCAAGTGTCCTCTGGAAGAGTGAAAGGTTGAGTCATGATGTGTGCTATTCACGTGTCCATAGCACATTACATGTACCCCAGAGCCCCAGGAGAGCTCTCGTAAACATGGCACCAAGGAATAATATAAGCTACAAAATGAGCGGTGACAATATAATTGGCATAAGTTTAGAATTATCCACACAATGAGTTTAAAACTGAACAAATATGTAAGCAAAAAAACAGTAAATTTGGCTTAATGAAAATAATGTATCATGAATAGAGGAGTGTAATTAACTCAACTACATGCAGATGGATTCCTCAAACATAAAAAAAGATGAAAAGTAAAAAGTTTATATATATGTGTGTGTGTGTGTGTGTGTGTGTGTGTGTGTGTGTATGCAAACAGCACAGAATTACAAAATTAAAAGTAAAATTCTCTCCCCATTCTAGCAGTCTAGTATTCTGCTCTTTCTACACCTAGGTCCCAAAGTTATCTACAACTGATAATATCTTCTTTTATCTTTTTTTTTTTGTGGTACTAGGTGTTGAACATTTTTGTCATTGTTTTTAGATTCTCAGTATTAGGAAGAACTGACGATATTTGCCTTTTTGATTCTGGCTTATGTCACCCAACAAGGTGATCTCCTGATCCACCTGCTTTTCTGCAAGTGATGGAGCTGTGTTATTCTTCATGGCTGAAAAATACTCCATTGTGTATATATCCTGCATTTTCTTACTTTTTTTTCATAAAAGAAATTTTATTTAAAAATTTTTTATAGACATATGTGCTTGAAACCCTGCATTTTCCTTATTCATTCATCTGTTGGTAGGCACCTAGCCCTTGTAAAAATTTTAAGATATGGTCTCACTAAGGTGCCCAGACTGACCTCAAATTCAGGGTCTTCCTGCTCAGCCCCTAAGCAACTTGAGTTACACGTGTGTCCACCACACCTGGCTTCTACATTCCCCCTTTCTAAATGCCTGCAATATTTTTAGTCCCTGTCAAAATTTAGCTGATGACTGTTTGCTGTTTGTGTTTTTCTAACTGTGGTTCATATCTCCTTCATACAGTGTCTCTGTAGTCAGAGGGGCTGTTACAATCTAGTTGTTTGTTGGCTTGATTGTTTTTCCATAGTTTCTGAAACAATATCAACATAGTCTGTATTTATATCTGGGCAGTATGGCAATGGAATATGCAAGGTAACCCTATCAATAATCATGAGCATTTAAGCTATGATCAAAATACATAGTGAATGTTTAAATTTTAAATTTTACCACACTAAAAGGCACATTGTTATTAATCCCCTTCAAAATATTCCCTTTTGCTTTGAACACACCTATTGTTCTTGCCACTTTCTAAAGCAGTTCTGGAACTCCTTGGAGTGTGCTTATGAACTGTGATAAAAAGTAGTGGTCCTGCTGCCATCCAACAGAAAGTCTTGTAAAAACATTACAGCACGTCCTGACCCCCCTTATTCACTAGATCTGGCATCATGGACTTCTGACTCTTCCTCAGAATAATACAATCCCGAAAGCTGAGTGTTTGAATCAATTCAAGACATTGAGGCAGCCACAAGAGTGAAAATAAGACACCCACGAAAGAGGCCTTCCAGAACTGCTTCAGAAATTGGCAAGAATGATGGGCTAAAAAAAAGAAAAAATGATGGGATAACAGTGTGTGTCAAATGAAAGGGAGTATTTGAGGAGAATTAATGGCATGTGTCTTTTTAAAACTGAAACATTCTCCATATTTTTAATCGTACCTCATATATTAGTAATCAGTTTCTTTGGAAGAAAACTACTGGAAGCTAGGGAAGGGACATGAAAGAGACTCTACAGCTCAGAGAAGGAACCATTCCTCTAAGACCTTGATCTTGCCTGTGTGTGGTGGCACATGCCTGTAATCCCAGCACTCAGGAGGCAGAGGCGGGAGGATAGCTCTGAGTTCAAGGCCAGCCTGGGGTACATAGTGAGATCTTGTCAAAAACCTTGATCTTGAGCCTGTGGCCTCTCCAACTATTATTTAGGCTACATGATTAGCAAACTAATTTATCAGATTGTCAGGTAGAAAAAACTCCAGCAGTTAGGACAGAATAGTCTCACATTTTTGATATGGAAGACTCCAGTTTTAAAATTAATAATAGTAATTTCATTGTTAATATTAGCTCTTGACTAGATTAGTCCTCACAAATTAAGCAATACAAAACTAGGCCCAACAGTATTCTGACACAGAAAAAGTCAAGGAAGTATTCAACATTAATAATTAGGAAAGACAGCCAGGCATGGTGGTGCACACCTGTAATCTCAGTACTCAGGAGGCTGAGGCAGGAGGATCACCTCGAGTTTGAGGCCAGCCTGGACTACAGAGTGAGACCCTGTCTCAAAAAACAAAACAAAACCAAAAATAATGATAATAATAATATTAGGAGAGAGGACTGAATCTTATAAATTGTTTTCTGGTGAAATACCCTGGTTAGTAAGACCAGATTTAATTTAAAGAAGCTTAGTAACATGATGTAAATTGTTTCCTAACATACTGTTTCCTTAAATGAGGCACAGTACATCTTTTTTAGGGAGGCTCCTGGGTGATAAAATAATTTTGACAATGATTTTTTAAAAACTAAGCCGGGAATAGTGGTGCATGCCTGTAATCCCAGCACTCTGGAGGCTGAGGTGGGAGGATTGTTGCGAGTTTGAGACCGGTCTGCCCTACAAAGTGAGCTCAAGGCCAGCCTGAACTGTGTAGAAAGACTCTGTCTAAAAAAATTAAATAAACAAATAAACAAAACAAACAAGCGAACAAACAAAACTAGCTTTTCTGGGCCAGGGATGTAGCCCAGCGGCACAGCGCCTGCCTGACAGACACGAGGCCCTGAGGTCAATTACTGGTACCTAAATAAATAAATAAATAAGTATAAAACTAGCTTTCCTGATCCCCCATACTACAAGGAAATACATTAAATTTCAAAATTAAAAATCCTTTGCTTTGGATAACTTTCTACAATTATTCCTAATACAAATGTTTTTGGGTCCATCTTAATGGTACTATGAGGGGCTAAAAGCACTAAGTGTACTCTACAGGATTGAAGGGTAGCAGACCAGAATAACACAAAAGAAGGAGAATGTGAAACTTTCCATAGGGAATTAAGCATTTTTATTTCCACTGTCAATCTTGTAAATGTCATTGCCAAATTGTTTTGCCACATCTTTGTTTATTAATTTTCTGAGGCATGTGAATTTTCTTATTTGTGTTTCACTGTAATGTATCTATGTCTAAAGTTTCAGTTGGGCATGCATGAGCGTATACACATAAACATGTACAATTCCCAGCCAAAAGAAACGTGAAAGAGAAACCTGTAGGGGATGTGCAGCAATGACTCAGATCTAATTTAGAGATCCCTCAGTATACATTCCTTTTTTTTTTTTTTTTTTTTTTTTTTTTGGTACTGGGACTTAAATTCAAGACCTTGCACTTGCCAGGCAGGCATTGTGCTGCTGAGCTATAGCCCTGCACCCCTCCTCCTTTTTTTGAAACAGAGTCTCACTATGTAGCCCAGGTTGGCCTCAAACTCATACAATGCCTTTTCTTTGCAGTGCTGGGGGTCAGACCTAGGGCTCTGTGTATACAAGGCAAATCTCTACCACTAAGCTACATATCTAGATCTGAGTACACATTTTTATATAGCTTTGTATTTTGAGCCAATCCAAAATACATTTTTTTAATGGAGGAAAACTTTATTTTCCCTCACAATATCAGAAGTTATAATGATCGCTCAGCCCTGTTGCTTTGGCATTGTGGTGATGTGGAATGGCCCAACAGGAGCTCATGATTGATCACAGCTGGTTACCCATGATAATTCAAAATATGAAAAACCATAAATGTTATTAAAATTATGAAGAAAGCAAATCCTAAAACTTGGAGTGCAAACAGGAATCCAAGAGCCCAATGGTATATTAAAATACAATCCAAGGTAACAAAAGAATTACCATTTCAACATCGCACAATACTCTGACTACTTAGTGTATTCTAAGAAGTAAATGCCAAAAAGGTAAGCTTTTACATAGTAGATTTGTCATTAATAGTAGTATTAGTGTATTGATTCTAAAATTATTTTATGTCTACTGTAGGATAGAGCAAATGAAATTGATTGGTTGATTGATCGTCTTTTTGAGACAGGGTTTCACTATGCAGTTCAAGCTGGCCTTGAACTAACTCTGTAGCCCAAAGCTGGCCTCAGATTCCCAAGTGCTGGGATTATAGTTGTGCACCACCATATCTGGAGCAAATGAATTTTATATCTTCTGTGATTTACAGAACTGCTTATACTTTGGAAAAGAAGATAAAAATTTTTGATTGATTAGGGGTTGAGGATGTGTTCAGTTGGCAGAGTATGTGCTTTGCTCTGAGTTCAACCCCCAGCACCAGAAAAAAAAAAAAAAAGAAAAAAAATTGGGGGAATATCAGGAAGAATTCCATATTACTGAATTTGAATAGAAAGCTATCACTACAAAACCATGATCAAGAATGTTATTCCTTAGCTGGGTATGGTGGAGCATGCCTGTAATTCCAGCACTCAGGAGGCTGAGGCAAGAGGATTGCTGCGAATTTGAGACCAGCCTGGGCTCCAAAGTGAGCTCAAGGCCAACCTGAACTGCATAGAGAGATGCTGTCTCAAATAAAGGAAAAGAAAAAAAAAGTTATCCCTTAGTTTTGTTAAATGAAATGGCACAGAATCTGCCATATCCTAGTAGCTAATGAGCATACCCCGTGGATTGATACTGTTTTCTAAAGACTTTTGTGTGTTTTATTTTGTGGGGAGGATTATGGCTTAGATCTAAAATACCCCCAAATATCTCATGTGTTGGATGAGGGGCTTTGGAAAGTGAGTGGATTCTGGGGGCGCTGTACTCACCAGTGGATTCATCCATTGATGAGTTCATAGGTGAATGTGCTGCTCCCCAGCAAGGCCTGGTAGAAGAGGGGAGGCATGGGGGCATGACCTGGAAGGGTGTACTCTGGTCCTCAGCGACTCCCCGCTTTGTCTCTCTCTGCTCCTGGCTGCCCTGATTGAAGCAGATTTCCTCCATTGTGCCTTTCCACCATGCCATCTGTGTCATGGAGCCAGCCAACCGTGAACAGACTGAACTCTCTGGAACAGTAAGTAAAAATACCTTTATGTTGCCAGTGTCAGGTATTTTGTCCCAGTGACTGGAGGGGGTAAATAATACCTTGTTGTGAAAAAGTATGTATAGTATGTAATCATACTTTTTCAAGGAAAATGACTTATCTAATAATAGGGGAAATACTAACTGTAAAAGAATAACAGGAGCTGGGCATGGTGGCGCATACTTGTAATCCCAGCACTTGGGAGGCTGAGGCAGGAGGATCCTTGTGGGTGAGTACACATTTGTACACACTTTGCCATTTACAAGCTGTGGGCTTTCAGCAGGTGTTTAATCTTTCAGCCTTATTTTTCCCCTCTATTAAGTAAGAATAATTGTTGAACCCTATTGGGTTGCTTTGAGAAATAAATGAGTTTATATACCTGTACGTGTTTAAAAGAACTCTTGGAACATGATAAGGACCCAATAGTTGTTACTTATTACTACAGACAATTTTAAACTTTGGGTTTTTGCTTATTTATATATTCTTTCAAAAGAAAAACTTTACCCATATTATTTTGTAATGAATTTATTTATTTATTTTATTTTTTGGTTTTTTTTTCTCTGGTACCAGGAACCGAACTCACGACCTTGCGCTTGCCAGGCAGGCGCTTTTGCCGCTGAGCTAAATCCCCAGCCCCTTTTGTAATGAATTTAAATAATACAATTTAAAAAAACAATTACGTGAATACATTTACTTCAGTGGGGGCATTATTATTCATTATTTTAATTTGATGGAGGCATATCTCCATGGCAAAATCAGGTCAGATGTTTTCCAAGAGTATTTCACTTAGCATTTTCCTTGTGGCTTCCACAGTTCAGATCCTCAATTTTGCAAGCTCAAAAACTTCATTTGTTGGTAAACAAAATAAGCTATCTCAGGCTAGGAATGCAGCTCAGCAGTAGAACGCTTGCTTGGCATGAGTGTGGCCCCGGGGTTTGATACCCAGCACTGTAACAGCAACAGCAACAACAAAACGCCATCTCTCTGTGTTAGATGCACAGCAAACAAGAATGGCAATGATTTAGTTTCCTGTTCAAACTACTCTTCTCCTTGATGAGCACTGTTGTCTGTAACCACTGTGTTTTTGTTCTTATAGCTAAATTTTAAGTGAAGTCAGAGGCCAGGTGTGGTAGCACATGTCTGTATTCCCAGCACTAGGGAGCCTGAGGCAGGAAGATCTGTGAATTTGAGGCAAGCCTGGCTACACAGTGAGTTCAAGGCCAGCCTCAACTACATAGCAAGATCCTGTCTCCAAAACAGTTGAAGTCAGGTTGTAATTGATATATTTTTGTAAACATGGATTGAGAGCATGAAGAGATCATTGTAAATTCCTTGGCATCAATTTATCAACCATATAGCACTTCTTTTTTTTTAAATTTTATTTTAAAGAGTAAAAGAAGGATAACATAATAATGGGGGGGGCTTACCAAATTACACACAAAGTGGTAGGAAATTATCAATGGTTATTGTTTTACATATTGTTATCTACAAGATAGTTTCTCAGGAAAACAAATAGACAAGTAATAGTGAGTTACAGACAAAAGAGGTAGGAGATTATCAATAGTTGTTATACTATACTTTGGTATCTTCAAAGTGGCTTCTAAAGAAAATAAATAGAGCTATACATGAGTGACCTATTGAATAATCATTAACTATTTTCAATGGTTGTTGTAGGAAACACATAATAATAACCATGCATGCATCCATTTATGAAATAGGATAGGAACAATACAAACATTACAGAGTTATGGATAGATTAGTAGGAAAATATCAATGGCTGCTGTAATACATGGTGGTATCTTCAAAGTGGTTTCTCAGGAAGACAGAGATATGCAAGAAGGATCTAACAAGTAGTTACAGCCTAAGGGTTGTCAAAAATAGCATATTACCTCCTCACCAGTGACTCCTGTCACTGAGGTGTGATGGCTGGAAGGAAGGCCAGGATTGAAAAGAAGGACCGAGAGACTCGCACCTGTGTCTAGCAACAGGCTGTTTTCTTGTTCCTCCATAGTCATGATTACCCAGAGCTCCTCTATGGAGATGATGGTCTGGCCAGAGGGAGAAGGCAGAGTATGCCCTGGGCCCTCTCATTCCTGTTGGGCTAACTGGTAGGATGGGTCTGAGCTCTGGGGCCTCTGCTTCAGAGGGCAGACCAATCTCCAGTGGTCATCTTTACATTCAGGGCATGGTCCATGGGGTCTCTTAGGGCAGTTCCTCTTGAGGTGGCCTGGCTTTTAACAGTGATAGCAGATGAATGTAGTCGTCAAGTTCTTCTTGGGGCCCTGGGAATCAGACTTGGGGTCTGTTTCTCTTAGTGCTACAGCAAAAGCAGCTGCTTTTTCTTGGTCTCTTTGTTTTCTCTCCTTGGCCTCCTCCTCGTCATGGCTATAGAATACTGAGGAGGCAATTCTTACTAATATCTCAAGTGAGCTGTCTGGGGCAAAAGCCATTCTTTGTAGCTTTTTCTCTCCAGCCTCCTATCACATTGGGACCCCACAACCAGTTAGTGTCCTCTCCCCAGCCGTCAGCACAGGCAGCAGGCATCTTGCTGCAGATCTCTCCAGAGTTCCACTGCAGCCCATACTGTCTGGGGAAGAATGGCATCCAGGGAGTCTCCCCAGGTATTGTGCAAGGTCCTCCTGGTTTACAGCTTCCGAATGGCTCTCATGACCCCAGTCCACAGGACCTCTGACTCCTCAGGCTTAGTCTGTATTCTCATGTTCTCCAAGTCCTTGTTCAGCAGTTGCTCCTCCGCTGACTCTGGACCTTTCTGGTTCTCAACAGCAGGAGCAAGAGAGATCCGTTGTGTGGCATGTATTCCCAGGGGTTTCTCCATGTTTGAATGATTCAGACACATCTGTGGGTGGGCCTCTGCAGCTGGTGCATGGTGGGCCAATTGTGCCATTGTTTCTCTCTGTCATGGTAGTTCTCAAATGAGTGGCAGTGGCTGGCCTGAGGGCCACCACACAGCTTCCTGTGCACCGGAGCCCCCACCTCCCAGGCGCCCGCTAGGCTGGGGGCTGGCCTGAGGGCCAGCGCTCCCTACCCTGTGGCTTCCCGGGTGCCAGGGGCCCTCCTTCTGGGCACCTGCGAGGCAGGGAGCTGGCCTGAAGACCAAGGCTCCCTGCCGCGCCCCATATAGCACTTCTATCTTCTTAATGGGGATATATCCCTGCTACAGAAATTGAGCAGACTCCAGAGGCCTGGCCCTCCCTGCCTCAGATGGGCTACACATACCTACACGGGTCTCTCTGTATCACTCCAGGTCTCCCTAATGCATTTTTTCTTTCCATACAATAATATCATTCATAAAGTTACAGTTGTTACAGTTCTTCTGGTCCTGGCTTAGGAGACCACTTCTGCTGCCAACAGTACACCTTCCTGATTTTTAAAATCATCTGGATGGCTGGGCAGCTGTTTTCAAACTATATTAGAATGTACAACATATGAGAAATAATGTGATTCAGCAAGTGAAACCTCCCTGCTCAGAGGAGAATTCTCTTCCAGATGTCTTTGTGTACAGCTAGAGCATATTCATGATAAATTACTGGGTTAGTTATTAAGGCTGCTATCACAGTGTACCAGGGATAGGATGGTTATAAGGAATATAATTTTTTCCTCACAGTTCAGAAGCCTGCAAGTCAGAGACTAGGGCACCACCACAGTGTGGCTGTGACAAGATCCCTTGTCTCCATTGCAGAATGGCATCTTCTCGTGTCCTCATGGTAGCAGGAGAGTGAGGGAGTGCTCTAGACTCTCTTACAAGGGTACCAATTCCATGGAGGAGGTTTCTACACTCATGACCTAATTACCTTTGAAAGACCCCCACTTCTACTGGCCCCTACTCCCTTTGGGGATCAGGATTTTAGTGTATGAATTTGTTGCAGGGGTGTGACACAAACATTCAGTACATTGCCATGATAATATAGATCACTGAAAGAGCTACTTCATGCTCAAACCAACCCAACCAGAGTCCACCTCTTCATATCAGCACTGCATATGACCTCTGCACCCCAATTCTGGTTCCTTTTATGTGTGTTCTGTGTGTCTTCTTCCCTTGGTCCCTGGACTTGCTGCCTTGTAAAGGTTCCCCAACTTCCCTGCTTCCTAATATTTCTTTTACACATTTATGTCCTTCAACCCAGTGCTTCCTGCAATCAGTTTGCTTGGCTCCTAAAGCCCCAGCTTGGGTGCAGACATCCTAGACAGTAGGATCAAGGCAATGTCTCACTCAGTGCTGTGCTCCCTCGGCACATTCCAGTTTAGTTTTCTGTAAGTGTACGCTAATATAATGGTTGAATCCACCTTTGGAGTTGTGGGTAGATGCAAGGGTGCCTCTTACCACCCATGATACAAGTAACCCCAAAAGTGATGACATGGATGATGAATAAGATACCCAATAGAAGCTCTGAGGTTTAACTTTTGACTTTCACCTTTAAGGTATTTATTTTTATTTTATTTCCTCTCACTTACTACAGGAACTACATTACAAAATCATAGACCATTTCACTTTGTTCTGTTCCCTGACATTCATGACCACCTTATCTTGATTTTATGCTTAAAAGGTTAATACTGCCATTAGTTACTGAGAGACCACTCCACGCTTCCCTTTCCTCTGTTATGTATACACACATTTACCCAAAAGGTGTATTGCAGTGGTGAAAGGAATATTGTATTTAATCAATTAACTGAATGTTTAACAAGGCAGATTATTTCCAATTTAATGTGATGATTTACTTCTTTTTTTTTTGGTACTGGGAATTGAACTCAGGACCTCATGCTGGCCAGGCAGGTGCTGTACCACAGAGCTATATCCCTGGCCCCTACTTCTAAATTAATTCTATGTAATGAAAAAAAAAAAACAATAGAATTGCTTAAGATAAGTAAAACTACACAGAATGTTTTTTAAGAAACTAGACTTTATTCAACTTGAACAGCAAAATAATCACCACAAGCTAGAACACACTTCTAGTTAACATGAGAAAACAAGGGCTTAAGCAGTTCTATTAAAATCTTCGAAAAAATAAACAAATAAAATAAAATCTTCCAAAGAGGAGAGGGTTAGAATTTTTTTTTCTTTATTCTTGTTTTTTTGAGACAGGGTCTCGCTACACAGTTCAGGCTGGTGTAGAACTCACTTTGTAGCCCATATGTAGCCCATGTGGCCTTGACCTCATCACAATCCTCCTGCCTCTGCCTCCCAAGTGTTGGGATTACAGGCATGCACCACTGTGCCCCGAGAGGGTTGGAAATTTTAAGAAACATTTTTACTAGTACATTTTTTTTTTCATAAATAACAAACACATTCACCATGGGGAGGAAGTACATAAACTTATATAACCTTAGTCCTTTGTGTTTCCCCTTCATTGTTTAGAGGGTTGGAATTATGACATCAGAGTCTGTACCCCTTCAGTACTGAAGATTGATCCAACACTGTCTACATCCCCTGTCTTTGTTTTGTTTGTTTATTTGTTTATTAAGATTTTAAGACAGAGTCTTGCTAAATTACTCAAGCTGGTCTAAACTTTCAATTATCCTGCTTCAGCCTCCTGAGTAGGTAGGATTACAGGCTTGTACCACCATACAGAGCCAGAGTTTATATTCTTGTCAACTGCTCTATGTTCCATAACAGATTTATTTTGTACTTTATTTTTACACCTTCTGGTCATGTAACACCTATGCATTAAACAATGCAGTAATGAAAATTTCTAGCAATTTTTACCTTAGCACCAAGTAGCTAGGAGAGATCAGGCTAATAAAATGTCTTCTGTTCCGGCTTTATCAGTCATTACACCTAAAGCTGACTTTCAGAAAGTTAAGGAATTTCAAAAAATTATTGCCACATCCTATCTTGAAGATACTATGCTTTAGAACCAATGTATATTACAGACCTGGAATTGTAAATGTTTGAATTGTTGAATTCTTCCTACCAAATCTTCTATAGACTTTAGGAAATGTGCCTGTCCAGAAAAGACAAGCTCAATTAACTTGTTTCCTTGGCTTAGTTTACCCTTCCTGAGTCAAGGTGCTCACCCAAGTCAGTTGGAAACAGTAATCTCAGAGCTTCTACTAGCTGCTTTGAGTAGCAGAGGCAAGTGCAGACCCTTAGCCTTTGCTGCCTGCAGAAAACTTTACAACAATCTTGTGCCGTGGTATGATGGCTAAGGGTACAGGAATCAGTCAGGCTGCCGGGTTTAAACCCTATCTCCATCTCCTACTGCTCTGGAGACCTGGGCGAGGTATCTAACCTCTCTGTCTCATAGGTATTTAACCTCTCTGTCTTGCTGCAGGTACCTCGTAGAGCTATTGTGAGAATTAAATGGGTGAATAGGTATAAAGCTTTTCCACAATGTCTGGAACTTAATAAGCTCAGCTCAATAAATGTTAGCTATTAAGATAGTTAATGAGAGCCAATACAGATTTGTAAAATCTGTTTATAACCAGTACAGAGATGAGCAACATGTTATGAGAAGTAAATATAGAACTGAGAACAGAAACTACATAGTAACCAAAATATTTCCCTGAACTAGGACAAATAGCAAATTTATAAATAGCAAATTTATTTCATCAATATGTCATAATCATTATTAATTCCTTTGGGATTATCTTGGTGGGGGAAGAGATCAGAAATAATAACCATACTGGACCTTTATATTTATATTATATTTAGGGCCACAAAGTACAAGCATTGTATTTTGCAACAACTTGCTATGATACAATTTTCATTTCACTAGGGAAGGAACAAGGCTGAAAAAAAGAAAAATAATATTTTACAGAGGCAGAACTGAAACTCAAACACAGACTTACAATTCAAAATTCCTAAATCTTCTTCAGGCTGAAGAATATGGATGAAGTGATTTCTATGCTCCACACAATTAGTGCATCAGCAGGAGGTATTTAATTTTCATTTAGTTTGCTTTAATTCAGTCATTTTTGCTTAAATAATTGCAATGTTAAAAAGTTTGCACAAATGCACAGATCACTTGGGGCCAAAGTTTGATTTTCGTTATAAAAGAAAAGGTCCTGATGTCATTCTTGCTGTTATACTTCAAGGGTATAATTCAAATACAGAGAACATATGTCATTAATTTATTCTCATTTTAGTATTCTAAGTGAAGTAGCTTTCAGAATTGATGTTTTAAAGCAAAATATCATTGCTAAGAACACATAACATACAACTGACTACCAACCTGTGTTCTCTATTCTTCAAATTTGTTATAAACTGAAACTTAAGCCTAACAATTCTGTGATAATCGATGCAGAAACAGCAGGAAAAAGGATCAACGTGAGGTCGAACATGCACATTAAAATTTAAGGAACAGGTCTATTACCTGAAGGTATTCATAATGATTCTTACAGATATCTCTCAATGTGTTTCTATCCAAAGAAATGTATGGGTCCTGAATAGCTTACATATTCACATTCTTTATGGAAAAGGTATGAGCCAAATGATCTCAAGCTACTTTTTAGCCCTGTAGCTCTGTGACATTTCAGTGGCTTTAGTGACATTGTGTAACTGGTGAATTTTATTTAAAAAGAAATTTACTTTTTGCACTCAAAGTTGATGTGTTCTAAACTGGGTGTGAAAAACAAACAAACAAACAAACAAACAAACTGGGCATGTACAGCATGTCTATAGTCCATTGAGTCCTGGAGGCTGAGGAAGGAAGATCACAAGTTTGAACCCAGCCTGGGCAACTTAATGAGGCTCTGTTTCAACATTAAAAATAATAATAACAGTAAAGAAGGTCAAAGGGATGGCTCAGTCAGAAGGCCCTGGGTTCAATACCTGGCACAACAAAACAAAGCCACAGTGGATGAGTTCTAAAACATTTTCTTCAAAGGTAATTTATTATTAGTGTTACTTTAATGAATTCTTGCTTTTTAAATGATTATTATGTCAATATCATTTGTATTTTTAAAATGGGAGGTACCATCAGTTGTTCCATGTGTATTCTAAATAACAATGCCAGCCCCAGAAGGAATAGGCCTTTGAAATATGTTGTTAAATAGTTTACATACTATTTAACTAGATTCAGAAATTATATTATGATGAAACCAGACATATTGTAATGCCAGCACTGGAAAGACTGAAGCAGGACTATAACAAGTTTGAGACCAACCTGGACTACACAGGGAGACCCTGTCCCCAACCCAAAAAACAAAACAAAACAAAACCCGGGCATATTGGTGCATGCTTGTAATCCCAGCACTCTGGAGGCTGAGGCAGGAGGATCATTGTGAGTTCCAGGCCAACCTGGGCTGCAGAGTGAGCTCAAGGCCCGCCTGAACTGCATAGTGAGACCCTGTCTCAAAAAAGACAAAAAAAAAAAAAAAAAAAATTAAAAAAGAAATTATATTATGGTGAGTTAAAGTGCCCTATTTCTTCTGATTTTTAGATAATATAACATGTGCTATTATTCACTTGTGGAACAGTAGAACAAAAACGGAGTCTAACCCAAATTTCTTTTATTAATTACTTTCGCCATTCATTAAGAATTGTACTGAGGGCTTTTATGTTCCATACACTCTTCTAGTCCTTAAAGATACCTCAGTGAGCAAAGCAGATAAAAATCCCTGAGCTCCCGGAAACAGCATTCTAATATGGGGAGATTGACTGTAGACACAGTCAGTCAGACAGATTTGTAGTCTGCTAGCTGATGATATTTGCTGTGCAGATAAACCAAAAGGGGCTGGAAAACATTGGTGAGGGACTCTGTCTTAGTTATTTTTCTCCTTGCTGAGACAAAATACCTGACACCCAAAGTTAAAGGAGGAAAGATTTATTCAATTCACAGTTTGTAGAGGTTTCAGTCCATAATCAGCTGGCTGCATGGTAGGGTGGTGTGGCAGACAGACATCGCAGAGAAGAAACAGTTCATGGTGGGCAGAAGGTAGCAAAGAAACAAGAAAAGAAGAGAAAACAAGCCTTTTTCTGTCCCTTATGTTGTATATAGGTTACCTGCCCTAGGGAGAGTATAGCACTCAAACCCTTAATCCCAGCATTGGACCATAAATAAGTCACAAATTCTAGATTCAGCTCCCTCTGAAAAGCCTGCCCCCCATGACTGGATGAGGCTTTGGGGGAACATCTGGACACAAATCATAACAGACTCAAACTGTATGCACTCTTTCTTTTTTTTCTCTTTGAGACAGGGTCTCGCTATGCAGTTCAGGCTGGCCTTGAGCTCACTTTGTAGCCCAGGCTGGTCTCAAACTCACAACAACCCTCCTGCCTCAGCTTCCCGAGTGCTAGGATTATAGGCGTGCACCACCATGCCCAGCTCAAACCGTACACTGTTTTGATCCTTCCCTTCAACCTTCTGTTAAGAGTACAAGCCAGGTGTGGCAGTACAGGTGAGGCTGAGGCAGGGGGATCATTGCAAATTTGAAGCCAGCCTGGTCTACATAGTGAGCTCAAGGCCAGCCTGTACTGCATAGCAAGACCCTGTCTCAAAAAGACACCCCCCCCAAAAAAAGAGTACAAGTGTGTGCCGAACCTCCAGTTCTGTAGGGTCTTTACTATAGATGTGACTTCTTCAAAGAACTTCCATCCTAAAAGGGCTGTTGTACCTAAATGTGACATTTTTTGGCATGATGAGCAACTTTATCTAAAAGAAATTAAAAGACCTTAAAGGCAGCTCAAGATCAAGGTCCAACCGTGTCCTGCTCCTCCCCTTACAGGTGTAGTGAAAGCATGTCTCTGAGCCCCCCAGCGTGCATTAAACCCAGGTTGTAGGAACTAACCTGCTGTCTTCCATTTCCACCCTAGAATCTCAGTATCTTCTCAGGAAAGAACAATGAGGAATGTCCCCACACCTGCACAAATGTTCATGACAGCATGATGTCTGTGTGTAGGCCCAAATTCCAGGGAAAATTATTTAGCAAACTAATTTGTTTTCAGGAGCACTTGTTCTCCCAAATAATCACTCTTAACCCCTCAAAATTATCTATATTTGCCTATAGAAAAAGGTATGTATGCTGGGCTTGGGGTTCATCATACAGTATTACAGAACTACCTCTGTGCACATGACAAATTTATATTTTTTTCTCTTATTTAATCTTTGTCAGTTCCAGTGAACATTCATAGGACAGAAGGGAAATTCCCTTTCTCCTTTCTAATTGCTAAAAATAAGTTAAATGTATTCCATAATTTAACAAATATTTATTGAGCAACTGTTATATCAGGTTTTCTGAACACTGTTGGTTCAGGAGATGAATTTAGATGGCATATGACCATTTGAAATTTTTAATTTATTTGGTTTCTATTAAAGTGTAATTATGAAATTATTTCTTTGAAAGAAGTTAGATTTTGTTTTTAAAGTAAACCGATTTGAAAAAAAATGTTACAGTCCAGTTCTTTTCCCGGTGGTTCCTGTTGGGCTTAAATTTTTACTGAGGCGTTTAAAGCCTCTCATTTGGATCTCTTCAACCTCCCACACTTTCCTTTCTTTCTTCTTTTCTTCACTTCTTGTCTTCTTTTACCATCATTATCCTCCTTAGCATCCACAAGCACAGATCTGAAAAGACTGCATTGTGCGATTACATTTAAACTGCTCCTGGCAGCCCACCCCTGTAATCCCAGCTGCTCTGCAGGGTTAGGCAGTAGGATCACAAGTTCCACCTTCAGCGACATAGAGACTCTGTCTCAAAATAAAAAAGGTCAGAAATGCCCTTCAGTGGCAGAGTGCTAGCCACGTGGAGCTCCTGAGCTCAGTCCTCGGTGCTGTAATGAACCAGTAAGTAAATAAACAAAAATTTCTAAAGTATGTGGTTAAATTTGCATTGAAAAGGAGAATGGCCTTCCACTACCTCCTTACATTTTGTTGCTTTCTTTTTGAGGATTGTCGCTATGTTGTCCAGGGTAGTCTCAAACTAGTGAGTTCAAGTAATCCTCTTGGCTCAGCCCGCTGAGTAGCTGGAACTACTGGCAAGCGCTAGCATACATGGCAGCCTACGAACTTGTCAAGTATTTTTTATCGTGCAATAAGCATCAGACATAATACTGGGCACTGGCCGTGGTGGCGCACACCTGCAGTTCCAGCATTTGGAAAGCTGAGGCAGGAAGAGCGCTGAGAATTTGAGGTCAGCCTGGGCTATGTAGTGAATGTAAGTTCAGTCTGGACTACACAGTGAGACTCTGCCTCAAAAACACCTTAGAAGAAAAAAAAAAAAAGAAGACATAATTTTGAGTATCAATTAAAAACTTACATCATATGCTCTATATATTTGTAATCCAGAAGACTGTAGGCTACAAAAATGTCACTTGGTCCAACATGTATTTTTCCACAGGGCTCATTCCAAATCCTGCCATATGGATCTGAATTAGCTATCTAATGAAATAGCTGGTATCCTAGGAAGTGTTCGGATGTGATGAGGAGGTGGTCATCTTCAGCCAGCTTTCTCTAAAAGGCAACACAATGAAACTGGTCACTCACTAACATGCAGGGTGTTTCTACCAGTCTTGGATCTCTTAAAATATCGATTAGTAATGTAAATACAGTGCCATAATTTTATTTGTCTTTAGTTTCACCTGCGTAACTTTACAATTTAAATTTTGATTAATTAAAACACACATGATATATAAAACCAAAACTAATTTTATTTCATTTAGCGTCTGCTGATCATACTTTGAGCTGCAACCTCTCATAAAGTCATTAGTACCTAGAAAAAGATTTAGAAATTGATAACAGAGCTATTAACGAATGTGGGTCTTATTTTTCCTCGTTACATTTCCTGGAAAGTTAGTGGACTATCGTGGCCACAGGCTTGTCTTTTAAGAACTCCCGCTCCTGTGTACTGAAGTGATGCTGAAGAGAGTCTGAGACGCCAGGCCCTCTGCTGCATCTTCACGGTACACAGTACCGTGTGGGCTCCAGGTACCCCAAAGCCAAACAGGTAAGGCTTTACTTTTCTTTTCTCCTTTTCTTTCTCACTTTTCCTTTCCTGTTGAGCTGGAGACTGAACCGAGGACCTCTGCACTGAGCTATATCTTCAGCTTTTATTATTATTACTTTTTATTTTAAGACAGTCTTCCTAAGTCATTAAGTTACCAGACTGAGCTCAAACTTGAGATCCTTCTGCCTCAGACTCTCAGAGTACTGGAACACACCTTCTCTTTACAGAGCCAAATATGTATGATCTAGTTATATGACATTCCTAGAATAGATAAATTCACTAAGACAGAAAGTAAACTACAGGTTGCCAGGCACTGGGGCAAGGGTAGTTTCTATTGCAGATAATGAAAATAGGAAAAAGTGGTGGTGACTGTATAATATTGTGAATATAATTAATGACACTAAATTTTATACTTGAAAATGATAAAAATATCAACTTTGATGTTATATGTATGTATCACATAAAACAATGTAATATATCAAGAATCATTTAATTGTGCACTTTAAATGGGTAAATGGTTGTAAACTTTTTTCAATAAAGCTGTTTTAAAAAATAATGATGAAGCCAGCATGGTGGTGCACACCTGTAATCCCAGCACTCAGGAGGCTGAGGTAGGAGGATCATTGTGAGTTTGAGACCAGCCTGGGCTACAAAGTGAGCTCAAGGCCAGCCTGAACTGCATGTTGAAACCCTGTGTCAAAAAGACCAAAAAAAAAAAAAAAAGTTGTGCATATTATTATAGAAAGCATTCTTAAATACAGTATTTATAGAAGACTATAGAGCTGTAGAGATTTTTCTCTATTTTTGTCTGTATATCTTCATATGTTCAAAATGAACATTATGTCTGTAATAAAATTCTTAGATTAAAAGATCCTTTTGGTTGGTTTTACCTCCCTCACCACCTCCACTGACCAAGGGCTTTATGGTATTTTTCCTTCTAGAAGTAACGAACCATTCCTTTTGCTGTGCTATCTCTCTTGTTAATATATTTTTTTTTCCGGTATCGGGAATCGAACTCACAACCTCGTGCTTGACAGACAGGCGCTGTGCCACTGAGCTAAATCCCCAGCCCCATTGCCGTGCCATCTCTCAAAACCCTGTCCCACATCTACTTTTTGCTGGTTTCCCTCTTTTATTCTAATTATTGCTTCAGTGTTGTGCTTTCCAACTTGACTAAGTTGAACAGTGCATTTTTATTCATCTTTGTATTTGATGGGCTAATACAGTGCCTGGAGCACCAGACATATATCCAAAGAGGTTTATCTAAATGAAAAAGAATCTTAATATCATAAAATTAGAGCTGGGTACCTGTAATCCCAGCACTCGGGAGGCTGAGGCAGGAACACTGTTGGAAATTCCAGGCCAGCCTGGGCTACAAAGTGAGCTCAAGGCCAGCCTGAACTGCACAGCAAGACCCTGTCTCAAAAAGACAAAAAAAAAAAATCATAAAAGTAGTTTGCCTTTCCGTTTCCTTTTGCCTTTCTTCTTGTGCAATAAATACAATGTGTTTTTTTCCCCAGGCCCTGCCAAGGTACAGCCAGTCTCCACTGCCCGTTATCCCCTACCGCTAAGAGCAGTGGCCACTAAGTGTAAAAAATCAAAATAGCACTTTCCCATCTCTCCAATGGAGTAAATGCAGGGAAGCCTAAATAATGCTTAGTTACCAAAAGCCACGCCAGGTGGCTAATCGAACGGGTATTGATTTTAGCTAGTAAATAGCCCTTAATATAGTTGAAGCCTGGGTTGAATATGCAGCCTAGTAATTAGCTAATAAAGCAAACAAGAGCCGGAGAGAACGTGCCGAAGTTGGATAAGCAGCTGCCTGTCATCCAGGAAGCTGGCCCGGGTCTAATACCTTCTCACATGAAGGACTCAAGCTACCTTTAGGACTCCATGCCTAGTGTTTTCGGCCATTAAATAAGGAAAAAAACGATAAACCTATCATAGGGTGTGAGATAGAACTAAAAGCAGTTGTAAATGTTTTGTAAATAGTACCTGCACTAGAAATGCTTCCTGAAGACACAGATGTTACAATTTAATAATCTTAAGTGGTGAGGTTTAATAACTACTTTAGATCATTAGGATAATGTTTAGTGCCCTAGGATAATTATTAAACAACTCTCAGTTTGTTAAGACTTCCGATACTCAGACAAATCTATACCCTTACAGTTCCAACATTATCCTCCAACTGTTCAATAACGTGGAAAAGTGGCAGAGCAAGTGAGGGGAAGAGAAAGGGGAGGGAAGGAAAGCCAGAGACACCGACACAATGTCTTATCACAGAGTCAATTGGCTTGTGCCCTTAGTTCAGATCTAAAGGCTTGATAAGCTTAGTTCAAATGTGAGGGGGAAAATCAGAGGTGATATTGGGAAACTAATATCACATCACATAAGGAGGCACATAATGCCTGGTTGTTCTCGCTAACCCACAAAATTTGATCACAGGTTGAGGTACTGGGCCGTCGCCATACATGGAGGCACATGCCTGTAATCCCAGCACTCCGGAGCCTGAGGCAGGAAGATCACCATGAGTTCAAGGCCAGCCTAGGCTACAAAGTGAGTTGAATGCCAGCCTGAACTGTGTAGTGAAACCCTGTCTCAAAAAACAAAAGAAAGAAAGAAAAAGAAAAGATACTGGGCCAACCCTGCTGGCTATCGAATGTTCTTTCTAATTTTCCACAGATCCCAGTGTTCTGTTTGTTTTCCACTTGCATAACAGACTCACTTTACCTTGCTCAGGAATCATATGTAAAAAATGACCTAAAGTATATTGTCTGCTACAGTCTGTAGTGTGTGATGAAAGTGTATATTGTGTTCCTGGAACAATATATTAGTGCCTGTTGCAGAGGTGTGTGCACAACAAATGTCCACTAAAGAACTGAAGTCAGAAACACTTAAGTTAGAAACACCCGAAAGGAATTGGGATGTGAAGATTTCTGCAAGTCATGTTTTTGAACATGTTATGTGCTTCAGAGAAGGCTTGTATCCTTACAGATGCAAGGCTTGTATCCTTACAGAGCAAACTGTACAGCGGTAAGGACTGGTTTCTTGTTTGAACTGGACAGAAACGTACAGCCTCAGTGGAGAAATCAGAACAAGGAGGAAGAATGAGTTCAAAATATGTGGAAGTCAAGGTTTTTTGTTAGGTGGGCTTGACATTTATGAAGCACCCAAAGACACACTGAGTTTCACCACAAGCAGATATTGAGGCAGTGTGATACTGGTAGAGGGTGCATACTGTACAACTGCCAAATAATCCAAATAATATAAGGGAAATATAACTTCCAACCTGCTAGATATCTGAAATGACAAGTTTGTGTTCTCTAAGATCACTAAGAGTAGGAAGAATTTACTGACAGAAACCTGTCTAAGAGGGACAGAAGGGGGTCTAGAAAGTGGGTTGCAGCCAGGCGTGGTGGCGCACACTTGTAATCCCAGCACGCGAGAGGCTGAGGCAGGAGGATCAATGTGAGTTGGAGATCAGCCTGAGATACAAAGTGAGCTCAAGGCCAGCCTGAACTGCATAGCGAGACCCTGTCTCAGAAAGATTAAACAAACAAACAAACAAAAAGAAAATGAGTTTCCCACCAACTGTGCTTCTCAAAGGTGTTTTATTGAGCAGTCATGAGGTGAGGTGAGTTCGAGATGGGACAGAATTAAAGTCAATTGTTAAGATTATAAGTACAGTCGCTTAGGTAATATTGACCCAATGGGAAAATCGCAGGATGGGTGTGAGGTGGGACAAAACTATGGTCAACCAATAAGATTACAACAAGCAGAGCTGCTTGGGTAATATTGACTAAATGGGGACCAAATTGGGAAGCAAGTCACACAGCAAGAGCACATGGGGCGGACAAGGACTTTCCTGGACGGTGTGGGCTAAGGAGGTCTTGGCCCTGCACACGAAAGTGATTGATGCCTACTTAGAATATCAACCACTGCTGTTCATCCCTATGGGAGGTGTGTGAGTGTAGTCCTTCCTCTTTCCGTGAAACCTGGCCTTCACTGAATGTGCCTCCAACCACAACTGTCTTCTTCACTGACCTTTTGAAATCCCATCCCTGTCTGACTGCCTACAATATTTCTAAATAACTTAGCTGTCTATAATAACACAATGGGCCACTAATTAGGAATAATACTTGTGCAAGGAAGAGGGCAGAAGGTTTGAGTAGAGAGAGGAGTGGAATTGTGGTAGAATCCCAACAGAGCCTCAGCCAACCCCCGAGGAAGTTTGAGCAGGTACATCCCATCACACTCATTTCTCAGTTGTCCAGCTTAGTCTTTATACCACTGCCTCAATCAGTGAGTAAGGAGTAGTTCAGTAAAGGAATGGCTTTGAAAAAGGTAGCTCTGTGCAATCTAGGGAAAACTGAAGTAGCTGATGCTGTAGAGCCTTTCAGTAGCTAGAGAAATAAGTCCTGCTTGAAGGGGGATTTGAGTGGTGCAGCAATCTGTTTCTTACAGACCAATATTTAAAATTTTGTTCTGAGAATTAAAAATGGCAGAAACCAACAGCAAAATATAGCATCTCAGTTAAAACTGGGACACCAAGACAAGTTGGTGAAGAGAAGAAAAGAAGTAGATATCCAGGAATTGAAAGGAGGCTGACAGGAAAACTGGAAATTACAGAGGAGTCAGAGAAACAGAGCACAATGTAGAGAAAAGCATGAAGCAGTCTAGAAAGCTGACTCTGGCTCCTGGGGCACACTTATACAAGGTAAGCCTGCAAAGGTCCAACAGCTACAGGGAATAACAGTGGACTGGGCTGGCAGTGCGAGCCCTGAGAAAAACCCACAGCTGTTATAAACTACAGAATCAGCATGAGAGCTGGGTGTGGTGGCACACGCCTGTAATTCGAGCACTTGGGAGGCTGATGCAGGAGGATTGTTGTGAGTCTGAGGCCAGCCTGGGCTACAATGTGAGCTCAAGGCCAGCCTGAACTGCATATCAAGACCCTGTCTCCAAAAAAAGACAAAAATAAATAAAATTTTAAAAAAGAATCAGCATGGAGTTTTACTCTGAAAGTGACTCTTTTCACATGCAGGCTAGAGTTGAAGAAGAAATCCATTGTAGCACCCACTATAATGAGAATGTCTAATCAGGAGCCATTTGGGAAGGGTTATTATTTATTGCTTTCTTTTGTTTCTTTTCTTTTCTTTTTTTTCTTGAGACAGGGTCCCTCTGTTTAGTCCACGCTAGCCTTGAATGTACTATGTAGACAGGTTGTCCTCAAACTCATGGAGCTCCTCCTGCCTCAGCCTCCCAAGTGCTGGGATTCCAGGCCTGTGCCACCATGCCCGGCTTTATTGTTTTATTTTCAAAAAAATGCATAAGAAAGATTAATTAGAGGAAGATATAGGATGCGTTAAAGAGCCGAGTGCAGGTGCTCAAAGAAGTGAGGCATAATACAGTTGGGAACTGGGGACCTTTTCTGTGTTTTGGGAGGTGGAAATCTGTGGATTTTGATAATCTATAGTCTTCGTCTTCCTCTTTGTCTTCGTCTTCATCTTAGTCTTAGCCTTAGTGGGAGAGGGTGGCCCACCCCTAGTAAAATGTTCCTATGGGAAATGCCAAAGGGATGGTCCATTCATGGGTGAAAGGGGACCATTTGCAGGTAAAAGGCAGCCCTGTTTGCAGCTGGAAGGGTGCTGCCCAGGTTTGCTGTTTGGGAAGAAGGAAGAAGAGTGGAAACACCAGGCTTGTGTTGGAAAGGGTGACTGTCTTTAAGACTGAGCCACAGGATGACTACAGAGCAACTACACTTCAGGGTTTCTGGTATTGCTCTTCCAGGTGCTGTCTGCAAGCTGGCCAGAACAGACAGCTGCAGAGAGCCTGTGGACTAGACATAGACTCCTGTGATAAAGGGGAAATGCTAGATGTCAAAGACCCTGAATCTGTGTCGCCCAAAGTCGAAAAATGAATTCTAAGGAATAGCGGAGGTTGTTAAGAGTAGGAAAATTTATTAGAAAAAAGGACCGGGAAATAGGAAGGGGGGATTGGGGAAAAGGAATAGCTCCTAAGGCAGGAGGAGTTACGGCTGGGGATATAGCTCAGTGGCACAGCACCTACCTGGTAAGTGCGAGATCTTGAGTTTGATTCCTGGCCCCGCCACCCCCCCAACCACCAAAAAAGATAGGAGGGGTCCTCAATGGGTTGCCAATGAGCCCACCTCTCAAAGGAAGTTTTAAGGAGCAAACTCATAAAGTGGGTAAAAGGTGGGTCAAAATTACGGTCAACCAATAAGACTGCAAGTACAGTCCTTAGGTAGTATTGACTTAAGGGTAGCAAGGGTACATGAGTGACATCATTAACCTCAGTCCATGATCTGTAGTCTTAGTCTTATCTTCACTCTCAGCAGTCTTAGTCTTAGTGGTCTTAGTCTTAGAAGGTGGGAGAGGATGGCCCACCCCTAATGAGATAATGGGAAATCCCCAGCGGGTGATAACAATAACTGCAAACCTCCATTCATCCCATAGGGAAGTATGTAAAACTAGCCACTGTGACTTTAATCTTAAGATGCACCTCCAGCCACAGTCCTGATGCATTCTCATCTCCTGCACTGACTCCCGTGAAGGCCCAGCCCTGCCTGACTGCTTATTATATTTCTACCTAATTTAGCTGCCTAATACCCTGGGAAGTTTAAGCACTTGTTAGGAAGGACAGGGGACCCTGCCCTCTATGGTGACAAGTCACAGGGCTGGGTCTGAAAATAGTGGCATTAGGTTCACTGGTCTGCTTGAACCCCTGCACTGCTGCCTATATCCACAGCAAGAACTCAGTGGTCTGTTTTCTCCAACTATGCCTCTGCCGGATGGCTGCCACAACCTGGGGTATATGGACAGAGGCATCTCTGGAGCAGGAGTGGGGCACCTTACAGACTCACAGGCTATAAAGCGAGAGGGACTTAGGGTGCACAGAGGAACATGAACATTGGAAGCTGTTGGAGTGACTAGAGATGTGGGGGGATCACCACTAACTGACCATATGCAGTGGAATTACCAGTATGAATGACCAAAACTGAGCCAAGAAGACATAAAAATCCTGAATACTCCAATAACAGACAACAAAATTGAAGCAGAAATAAAAACCAACAAAGAAAAGCCCAAGATTTAGTGGATTCACTGCAGAATTCTACAAGAACTTTAGAGAAGATCTGACACCAATACTTCTCAAACTGTTTAATGAAAGGAAAGGGCGTGCTCCCAAAGTCACTCCTGTAAGATAACATTACCTCATTTTCAAAACTGGACAAGGACCCAACTAAAAAAGAGAAGTACAGATTATTTTCTTTAAGGAACACAGATGCAAGAATCCTCAGCAAGATACTGACAAACAGAATGCAATAAATTATAAAGAAAAAATCATCCATCGTGAACAAGTAGGATTCATCCTAGTGATGGAGGCAGAGCTCAACAGACACAATGATCAGTAAATGTAACATATCACATAAATAGAAGCAAGGACAAGAATCATATGATCATCTCAATAGATGCAGAAAAAGCCTTTAATAAAATCCTACATTCATTCATGATAAAAACTCTTTAAAATAGGTATAGAAGTGATATAGAGGAAAGAAACTCCCAACCTGCTAGACGTCCAAAATGCTGAGTTTGTGTTCTCTAAAATCAAGGAATGAATTCTAGAACAATGGAGGTTAGGAGTAGGATGAATTTATTGAGAGAAAGAAAGCTTCTGTCTAAGAGGGGCAAAAGGGGGCCCAGAAAATGGGTTGCCCACAAACTGTGATTCTCAAGGGGGTTTATTGAGCAAAGCCACAAGGGGAGGCAGGTTTAAGGTGGACAGAACTATAACTAATCAGTACGATTATAAGTATAGTCGCTTACATAATATTAGTCCAGTGGAAAATTACAAGGTAGGTATGAGGTGGGACAAGACCATGGTGAACCAATAAGGTTACAACAAGTAGAGTTGCTAAGGTAATATTGATTAAATGGGGATCAGATTGGGAAGCAAGTCATGTAGCAAGTACACATGGGATGGATTAGGACTTTCCTGGAAGAGGTGGGTCAAGGAGGTTTGGTCCCCCACCCAAGGTGATTGATGCCTACTTAGAATTATCAATCACTGCTGTTTATCCTTAGGGGAAGTATATGGGTGAGTAGTTCTTTTTCTTGAAGCTTGGCCTTCAGTAAATACACCTCCAGCCACAGTTATCTTCTGCATTGACTTCTCCAGCCCTGTCTGACTGCCTATCATATTTCTACCTAACTTAGCTATCTAAAATAGAAGGGCCTTGTTCAGTCTGATAAAAGGCATTTATGGCAAATCTGCAAACATCATATTAAGTGGGAAAAGCTAAAAGCTTTCCTTTTTTTTTGTCTTTTTTGTGACAGGGTCTCACTATGCAGTTCAGGCTGGTCAGATTTTCTCACCTTCCAAGGCCATGCTGTTGGTATTCTGATTGGGACTGAATTAAATCTATATAACACTTTTGTGAGTATGGCCATTTGGACAATATTGGTTCTCCCTATCCAGGATCAAGGGACAGTTCAGGCTGGTATAACCAGGAACCCTTCAAGCTGTAGAAGACTTTGTTGTTGCTTGAATGTCCCAAACGTGGCAAGTTGAGCCTACTTGCAAAGATGTTAATTGCTCTGACATCATGAATTAAAAATACTGGGCAAATGTCAGTGGTGTACTGAAGGTCAAGTTCTAGAATGGTAAACTGGCATTACTGCTGCATTACTTTTCTGTTGCTGCTATAATGAAGTTTTAAACTTTTTTTAAAAATGTTTTTTTATTTTGTTTTTCTGAGACAGGTTCTCACTATGCAGTTCAGGCTGGCTTTGAACTCACTTTGTAGCCCAGGCTGGCCTCAAACTTCCAACAATTCTCCTGCTTCTGCTTCCAGAATGATGGGATTACAGGCATATGCACCGCTATGCCCAGCTAACACCCAGCTAACATTCTTTTGTTTAAATCTCCCTCCCCATCCAGGCTGACCTTGAATTTGTTATGTATCCCAAACTGGGATCGCACCCTTTTTTATTTTGTATTTGTTTTTTGAGACATGATCTCCCTATGTAATTCAAAATGGCTTTGAACTGGCTATGTAGCCCAGTCTGGTTTTGAATTTGAGGTGATCCTCCTGCTTCAGCCTTCTAGGGTGCTGGGGTTACAGGTGTGTGCTATAACACCTGGCTTCAAACTTTAATTCACCAGATTCAGCTCCCTGAGTTCTGGGATTACAGGCATGTGCTGCTATGCCCAACCTGTTTAATTCTTTTTTAATTTAATGTTGTTCTGGCTGGCCTCAAACTCAAGATTCTCCTGCTTCAGCTTCCTAAATAGCTGGGATTATACGTGTGCACCACTGTGAGCATTTTAAACTAGGTGGTTTAAACAACAGAAATTTATTGGCTCACAGTTTGAAGGCCAGAAGTCCCAAATCATTGTCAATGGGCTGAAATTAAGGGGTTGGCAGGGCCACAGTCACCTTAGAGGCAACAGAGAAAATTTATTTTATGTTTCCTTTTGCTTCTACTGGCAGTGTCATTTCTGGGCTTGTATCTGCATTGCTATGATCTCTACATGCTTGGTCACAGTATGTTCCTTTTTTTTGAGACAGTATCTCTTTATGTAATTCAAGCTGGCCTTGAACTCACTATCTAGCTGAGGCTGTCCTTGAACTAGCAGCGATCCTCCTGTCTCAGCAACTTGAGTGCAGGCATGAGCCACCACGCCCAACCACATGTGTTCCTAAAAGAGAAAAGAAATAGTGAGATTGCATACAGATTTTTTTAAAAGTAGATGCTGGGCATGGTGGTGCACTTGTGTAATCCCAGCACTAGGGAGGCTGAGGCAGGAGGATCCCTGTGAGTTCGAGGCCAGCCTGTGCTACAAAGTGAGTTCAAGACCAGCTTGAACTGCATAATGAGACCCTGTCTCAGAAAATCAAGTGAAACCAACCAAACCAAATCAAATCAAAACAAAACAAAACAAAAAAAAACAAAAAACATAGGTGTGATTGCATTTAGAGCTCATACTGATAATTCAGGAAAATCTCTCCATCTCAGAATGCTTAACTTGGCCAGGGATATAGCTCAGTGGCACAGCGCCTGCCTCTCAAACACAAGGTCCTGAGGTTGATTCCTGATACCAAAAAAAAAAAAAAGTTTAACTTAATTATGTATGCAAAAATCCATTCTTTTCCCCTTAAGATAGCATTGAAAGAGGTTCTAGGAATTAGAAGTGGCTCTTAGGAGGCCCTTACTCAGCCTACCCCAGCATAGCTTTTGGGTCTTTGCTTTGACTTTCATTAGCCTGGAGACACTTTTCACTTACTTACTGTAAGAGAAGGAATAAAACTTGAGTCCACGGTGAGCATCGTGGCGAGTAGTGTGATTTCCATCTGCAGCACTCAGGAAGACCACCTTTGCACCTTTGCAAGTGCAGGGCTGTTCTCTACTTCAAAGCTGCAAGAGGCTCAGGTTGATAATGAAGAGCATCTGCTCAAGAAAAATGATCTTGTGCCACATTTGACTATTGAACGATAACTTTATTTTTTTATGTTTTTGGTAGTGGAACTGAACTCAGGATCTTGTGCTTGCCAGGCATTTGCTGTGCCACAGAGCTATATCCTCGGCCATGAATTGTAATGTTAGAACATGCATTTCTTGAGATTTAGAAACATCTTTGGTGCTCTGACACCAGTTTCTAGCTTTTTTTTTTTTTTTTTTTTAATCACAGGTCAACTTGTTTTAGTTCTCAGAAATTGGACCAGAGTTAAGAGCTAGGTAGGAAGAGAACAGGCTTGTTATTTACAGTGTGGTCTAGAGCGTTTTAAAATAAAAGACTTTCCATTAAATTGAACAATTTTGTCTTTGTTTTTGTTCTTTTCTCTTTAAAATAAAAAAAAAATAAATTGGACAATTTCTCCTTAATGGATATTACAGCAAACCCTTCTTTGCTGGTTTATGCCTCCCTATAGAGTTCTTTCAAAAATAAACTTCAGCTTGTAATCCAGTGATAGCAGAACAAAGATTCTCCTCTTCTTTTTTCATTTTTAGGCCCTGTGCAGTTTTGCTGATAGAGGAGGAATGAAGGAGATTTGGTTTTGAGGCCAAGGTATTTGCTGAGGGAGCTGCACCTGTTACCCTCTGGCCTGTCCTCCTGTGTGTAGCGCACGTTCTTTTGGCCTGGCGGAAATTAGGTCAATGTCTGTGTGTTCCAACTCTGCTGAATTATGATGCACCATGCTCTTTTAAAGCTAATCCTGTGCAGACATAAACCGTGTCCATTGCTATTGTTCTGTTTTGATTTTCAGACTTACTAATTTCTATTCAAATTGCCTTATAACATTACAATCAGTGGTCAAATTTATGTTAGGCATTTATTGCTAAGATTTAAACAATCTCAGGTTTATGTAATGGCTATTTCAGTTTAGAACTGGATTGATCTCCATTTTCTTGGGATGCTTGGCCTGGACTCAGTTACCTCTCTCACAGAGTCGATAACCAGGTTTGCTCTGAGCTCAATTCTCCATTTCATTTTGACTCCTGCATCAGAGCCCAGTACATATTCATGCTCTCTGTGGGAGTTTCTTGGACATTCTGCTTTCTCACAAACCTCCCTGCCACTATGAAATAGAAGGCTACCTTCTCGTGACAACATTATCCAGCTTACCTCATCAACATTTGCAAAAGCTTGTTTTTAATGCTGCCCTGGCCTAGGAGCAAAGTGGGAAGGAGTACGCATTTCCCTTACCCTTAAGACCTTTCAATCTGAGCCGGGCGTGGTGGCACATACCTGTAATCCCAGCACTCTGGAGGCTGAGGCAGGAGGATCATTGTAATTTCAAGACCAGCCTGGGCTACAAAGTGAGCTCAAAGCCAGCCTGAACTGCATAGTAAAACCCTTTCTCAAAAAGACCAAAGGAAAAAAAAAAAAATGCTGGAGATACAGCTCAGGATGAAAGCCCTGGGTTCAATTTTCAGCATGAAGACCTTTCAATCTAAGTAAGTTTCTGGTGCTACTTTTATATGAACGTTTTAAACATTTATTTTAAGAATACTTTCATGGATTCTTATAAAGCAGGAATAAAACTTAAAGTGCCCATTTAAAATATATTTAGTGTTTTTATTTTATCTTTTCAAGGATCGTATATTTTCACTTCATTCTTGATTCTAACTCTTGGAGAATCACTAATGTGGAAGACTTTTTGTTGGGTATTTTTAGATGTCTATAACTCTTCTGTTAAGAATTCATGTACAAAAAAAAACTCATGTAAGAAGTAGGTGGAGACTTACTCACTGAACTGTTCTGATTTTAAGGTCCCAGTGTGATCAGTCCCATCCTATGCATGGATTTAAGATTTTCCTGGACACCACTGCTAATATTTTAGAAACTCTGGTATTAGCTTTTTTATTTATAAGCAGTAAACTTGTAGTTTTTGTTTAGTTTTTGGTTAATTTGTCAGTATTTGCAATTATTATTAACAGTAGAAGCTGGGCCTGATGGTCATGCCTGTAATCCCAGCCTCTGGGAAGCTGAGACAGAAGGAGTACATATTCAAGTTCCACCAAGCCTGTCTCAAAAAACAGCAACAAAACGAACAAACAAACAAAAACCCCTAAAAATAGATGAAGATGTAACTCAGGGCAAAGGCACTGGATTCATTTCTAGCACTCGCTGTGGGGAATGACACATGCACGATGCATAGGATTATATGCAGCACTACTTTTTTTTTTTTTGAGACAAAGTTTCACTGTGCAGTTCAGGCTGGCCTTGAACTCACTTTGTAGTGTAGGCTGGTCTCAAACTAACAGTGATCCTTCTGCCTCAGGCTCCTGAGTCCTAGGATTACAGGCCTTTGCTGTGCAGTATTTCTTAATTCCCATAAACTACTTAAATTGAACCAAAATTAAAGAATATAAGGCCGGGTGTGGTGGCACACGCCTGTAATCCCAGCACTCCGGAGGCTGAGGCAGGAGGATCATTGTGAGTTTGAAGTCAGCCTGGGCTACAAAGTGAGCTCAAGGCCAGCCTGAACTGCATAGCAAGACCCTGTCTCAAAAAAAGAGAGAAAAAAAGAAAATAGTACAAAAAAGATATGAACAAGTAGAGCTCAAAACAAAGCATTTTGGCAGAAAATTAAACCAAGAATCAGAATGTCTGTGGTGTGAATCTTGGTTCTGTTTGTCACTAACTCTGTGACTTTAGGTAAACACTGGATTTAATCCCTTGTAAAACAGAAGCATGGAGGTGCAGTACAGTTAGAAACAAAGGAGCCGAGTGAGTCACTCCCTTCCCAGTGTTCAGCTGTAACCACCGCAATGCCCTCCTAATTATCCAGGCTCCCATAATACTAATCCCTTAAATACTGGGAGGCTGAGTCCCCAAGTCTCCTCTTTATCCCTGTTTCTGCTTCTGTCCTGTGATCATCAATAAATGCAGCTACTTGTCACATACCGCGAGGTAAAGGCCTGGCAATTCTTTCTTTGTACACAAGAACCTGGACTACGTTTGGCCTACACTGTAACAGGTTAGTAACATTTATAGTTCTTCACTTCTAATATTCTGTAAACTTTATATGACCTTTGGTGATCAATGAACTTACTTGGCTATGGGGAAATTTTGTTCTATCTAAAATAGTTGGCTATAGGCATGTGGTGGATGGCTATTAAAAGTACATAGTACGTCACGCCTGGTGGCGCATGCTTGCAATCCCAGCACTCAGGAGGCTGAGGCAGGAGGATCCACACAAGTTTGAGGCCAGCCTTGGCTACATAGTGAGTTTGAGGCCAACCTAAATTACGTAGCAAGACCTTGTCTCAAAAATAAAAAAATAAACAAGAAAAACAAGTACATAGTTGAAGCCGAATGTGGAATTCCAGTACTGTGGAGGCTGAGACAGGAGGATCATGAGTTGGAGGCCTGCTTTGGCTACCCAGCTTAGACTATAGAATGAGCCCCTTTCTCAAAAACAAATAGTACATGGTAGAATCAGAGAAACCAAGGGAAATTTTTGAGTAATCCTTTTAGCTTTACTTGTTTTTTGGTAACTTTTTTTAAAAAGGAACTTTTAAAAATATCACTAATATGAAGGTCACGCCGAGGAGCAATGTATCAGTCTCCTACCAGTTTTACTTGGATAACACCTCTGATGTGCGAAGTATGATGGCAACGGTTGGCCAGGTTGCTTTTCAGGGACTTGAAGCCTACTTCTGCTGAAAGCACTGACTTTTCCCATGGACCTGTGCAGGTGTCCGAGGGGTGACCTCACCTCCCGCAGGCAGAGAGCTGAGAATCCACCCTCAGATCACACTCTGCGCCGTTGTTCGCACGTGAGTCCTGCAAAAGCCAAGGCCTGTGACTACGCATGCGCAGACCGGCCTCTGCGCCCTGCCCTTTCACCCCATTCATCCCCCGAAAACGCTCTCCCTGGGGGACAGACTTAACCCTCGGGTCTCTCCCTCCACACTCAGCCTGCAGGCAAGTAAACACTGACAAAACGTGTTTCGGGTGGTGGTTGCACGCTTCCCCATGTTGCTGGTCATGCCCAGCAGTTGGGTTTAAGATGTTTTAGCAGCAAGTGCCCTATTCTCTAGGCTAAAGAAGCGGGGAACTACCTGCTCACTGTTACCCTGGGTGGTAAGAAACCACTTAAATTCGCCCCGTAATGCTACAGGAGAAAGACAATAATGGGCCAATTTAGGCTTTGTTAAGACAGGAGCTAGGGAAAAGAAGACAACTTTTCAGTTTCGTAGCCACGTGAGGGCGAAAACCCAAGACTGTCCTGAAGTTTGCATAGGCACATGGGACAGGACTTAGGAGGCACCAAAGTTATTTGAGACGCAGTCTGGAAGACAGTAAACAGAACTGCTTTCCAGATGCTTAGTCATGCTTATGCCCAGCAGAACTACTTCAGCCTCTACCTTCCCTAAGGTCTTGGTCTTCGAGATTGCTCCTGCTGAAATAATTAGTTCATCTTTTTAAAGCTGGCTATGGTTAGTGCTTCCTTTCCCACCGCCCCACTCGGCTCCCCCATCCCCCCTTTTTTAATCTCGAAACCAGTTTCTGTTTGGTTTTAATCCCATGAAAAGCAGTAGCAAGAGTCTGTATAGAGGGAAGTACTTTTTGTTTTTAAATAGTGTGTGTAGATCTACTATAATGCCTACTTCTGAACAGCAATTCTCAAATTAGTGATTATCCCCCTCCTCCCTGTGAAGTTACTTTAATAATAAAAAGGTATTGCTCAGGCATATGGGCGCAAGGGATACTCCAATCAGCAGCTACATTCGGGGGATTTTTTTTTTTTTTTAGATAGGATCTCGCTATACATAGTTCAGGCTGCCTCAACTGGCTGTGTAGCCCAGGTTGGCCTTGAATTCATAGTCATCCTCTTGCCTCAGCCTCCTGAGATTGGGATTGCAGAGGTGACCTACCACGCCCATCTTTTTCTGGTTTTTTGAGACAGGGTCGCACTATGTAGTTCAGGCTGGTCATGCACGCCCTTTGTAACGCAGGCTGGCCTTGAACCTGCAGTGATCTTCCTGACTCAGTCTCTAGAGTGCTGGGATTATAGGTGTGTACCATCATGCCTGGCTCATTTTTTTGTGTTTTGGTTTTTTTTTTGTTTGTTTGTTTGAGTCAGGGTCTCATATGTAGCTCAGGCTGGCTTTAAACTCATTAGGTAGCCCAGGCTGGCCTCTAACTTACAGTGATCCTCCTGCCTCAGCCTCTTGAGTGCTGGGATTACAGGTATGTGTTACCATACCTGGTTTAACTCTGGAATTCTTGTCACAAGACACAGAAACAGAGACAAAGTGGTTGAAAGCTGCTTTTGGTACTCATAAATAGCACTTTCTTTTTCTTTTTGAGACGGGGGTCTCACTATGCAGTTCAGGCTGGTTTTGAACTCATTTTGTAGCCCAGGCTGGCCTCGAACTTGCAACGATCCTCCTGCCTTAGTTTTCCGAGTGCTGGGATTACAGGCATGCACCACCATGCCTGGCTCATACAGCATTCTTTAAAAAGTCCTGAAACTAAGCATGGTGGCCCATGCCTATGCTACCAGCTACCTGAGAGGCTGAGGCAGGAGGATTACAAGTTGGAGGGCAGTCTGGGCAACTTAGACTTTGTCTCAAAGTAAGAAATATGTAAGAGGTTGGGAATGCGCCTCAGTGATAGAGTGTCTTGGGTTCGGTCCTTGGTCACACACACGCACACACACATACATACACACATACACACAGAGTGTTTTAAAACATTCTGAATCAGGCTAAAAGGAAAACTGAAAAATGTGGTATTTTGTATTTCATTACATCTAGAAAATATTGATGGAATAAACGGCAAACTTTGATTTTTATAAGACTTGGTGGAATCTAAATGTAGAATATCACACACCTGGGCATTCTGAAGTTATTTAGTATTCACTTTTCAAAAATTAATAATTTGAATTTTTGCCCTAAATAATGCTCTCTCTCTCTCTCT
>NW_004955449.1:16834742-16836139 GCF_000276665.1 Chinchilla lanigera | reverse complement strand
TTTTTGTCTTTGAGACAAGGTCTCACCATGCAGTTTAGGCTGGCCTTGAGCTCACTCTGTAGCCCAGGCTGGCCTCGAACTCCCAATGATGATCCTCCTGCCTCAGCCTCCGGAGTGCTGGAATTACAGGCGTAGGCCACTATGCCCGGCTATGCTCCATATATTTGTAAGACAGCAATATTTTTGTTCAGTAAATGAAAGTACTTCCACATAATCATCTCTTACTTACTTTATCTTACGCAAAGCAATAGTTGAGATGTTTGTGCAGTAGAGCAGTGAGCTGTGGTTCTGAAGAAGAGTCAGAGTGGAGGCCGGCAGCTCAGCTCCCATCCCTCCCTCAGCAGCTTGCATGCTCTCCTCTTTGCCTGCTCTTCGAACCTCACTGGCTGCCTCCTGTGCTGCTGTCCTCTGTTGCTTTGGGCCCTGACTTTAGCAAGTGAAATTGCATCCAATGGTTTGACTTTATCTTTTCCTGTATCCAAATCAGACTGAGGATCTGGCAGATGGTTCTGGGTTGCTAATGAGAAAGAGTCCCTGTGGGCTTGGTAGGTACCAGTGTCGAGAATTTCGGGGGAAAGACCCAGCAGACACAGTACTAAACCTCTAGATGAAAGTTTGGAATTTGGGGGGAAATAGTGAAAAGCTTGGTTTATTACGAGGGTTCTCAACTCTGGCTGCTCATTAGAATCACTAGGGGAACTTTACACAGCGGCTCTCACATTTTAGAGTTCATTAGCGTCTGCCACCGGTTTGTTACATGCAGCTCAGGCGGAGTCTAAGAATCAGATATTCTGGGTGCAGTTGAGAAGCTGCACTTCTGTCGTGTTCTCGGGTGGTGGGGATGCTGAGGGGTCCCATGGCCACACTTGAGAACCACAGCTTAAATTATAAGGATTTCCAAGGCTCACCCCCAGCCTCACGCAGTGGTTGAACGTGGGCATCGATCATGACCGGTGCCTCGACTGCAAGGTGTTCACGTGGCTGAGAATCTGCCCCACTGAAGCGACTGAGGTTGGTTCCCTGATGTTACTATGTGTTTGGGACTCAACGAATGTACACATGCCTTTGTGAGAATTCTACAAATTCTACAGTGTTTGAGGATATTAAATAAGTAACTTAGTAAATGCTTTAAAAACACTAAAAAAGATTTTCGTTCAAACTAATTTGGCCGGCTTGCAGGGCCGTTCCAACTCCGGCCTGGGCAGTTCCCAGTACTGCGGGAGAAAGGTCACTGTGCCCGCCCCCCTCGAGGGTCTCAGAGCAAAAGTGGTCAAACGTGGGCCCCGCAGAGCCCCAGCTGCGCCTCCTGCGGTGCCCGCGCTTGCCCGGGCCCCGGAGCGCCAGCAAGCGCGCCGGGCATGCTCAGTGGCAGGGTCCGGCTTGGGGGACGCCGCGGG
>NW_004955449.1:16825137-16833968 GCF_000276665.1 Chinchilla lanigera | reverse complement strand
GCGGGCTGTGAGGCGCCGCGGACCGTGGGGGCCTCGGCAGCGGGTGTGTGTCTCCGCGAAAGTTGCGGCGAGCTTTGCGTTTGTGAGAGGGGCCGGTCCGAGGGCACTGTCCGTCCTTTCCGGAGCCCGGGTGGACCGTTCTGGAAGGGGACAGGGACTTCTTTGAGAAACTCGGCCGCCTGGGTGTGACTGGCCTCGGAAGAAATAGAAGATGTGCGCTGACACAGCCCCCACCCTCCCGTAGTAACATCTACCAGCAAAAATAGACTTGCAGAGAGAGCTTCTTGGCAGGAAGGTGCAGCCGGGTGAACGATGTGTGGGCATGCTTTCTTTTCTCTTTTCTTTTCTTTTTTTTCTTTCTTTCTAGGGCTTGCTTTCTTTTCTTTCTTTCTTTTTTTTTTTTTAAACTTTTTAATTTCACTGTGTAACCGAGACTGCCCTTGTATTCTCAGCAATCCTCCTGCCTCAGCCTCCCAAGTGTGCGCCACCACACCCGGCCTAAGGTGTAGGCGTTAGCTGGTCTCCATACAGTGTAGAGAAGTGTTCACCTCGCGCACAGCCTTTCTCAAGAGTTCCAGACAAACTCAGATTCTCACAAAGTCTTGGTGACAGGGGCAACCCAAATGATACAACACCTTGTAAATATCATAAGAGGCAGCTATAGAAATAGCTAACAGCTAGTTTAGTCAACTTGTATAAGTAGGTGTGGGAAGGAAGTTAGTAACCTACACTGAACATTTATTGCTTAAAAAATGCTTAAAAATACTGTTAGTATTTTGCGTATGTTCCAAGTTTGTGAAATGTGGAGTTTCTCTTTGCAGTGTGGAGGGTATTGACAAGAGTTGTGCTGGGACTAGGACCTCCTTGGCTCCAGTCTCCAGGCCCCACAGCCCTTGCTGGCCATCATATGAGAGCGGGATGTCATTGCCCAATAGGTGCTGTGTGCAGCCTGCAGAGCCTTATGATGTGGATGTTGAAACCCCTGGTGTTTCTTAGGGGCATTATGTCAAGTTGCAGCACTCCCTTGATCTTAACAGCAATAACAGCAAAATTAGAAAAAACTCTTGAAAATGACATAGCAGTACCTTTGAGAATAATGGGTAAAAAGATAACATTTTGGAGTTACATGCTTTCACATGCCCCTAAGGCTGAGGCAGGAGGACCACCTCAAGTTCAAGACCAGCCTGGCATACATAGTGAGTTCAAGGCCAGCTTGAGCTATATAGCAAGACCCTGTCTCAAAAAACCAGAAAATGTGAATTGTAGGCAAATGTATGGTAGAAACATGTTGCAAACATGTACTAATTTTTAAAAAGCCAACACAGTCATGTGCTTTCAAAATTGATGTTACTGTGGAAAAGTACATGAGAATTTTTTGTTGTTGTTGTACTTGGGATGAACCCAGGTCCTTATGCATGCAAGGCAAGACCTCTACTGCTGAGCTACATCCCAAGCCTGTAAAATTCTGTATGTGTTTTAAATAGTACTTTTCCCTATGTCTCTGATGTTTTTACACGATTGCCCAGGCTTGTTCTTAAAAATTTAACTTCATTCTTGTCACTTTTCACAAACTTGCTTGAAAACATGTCACAGGCTTCCCTTTGCCCTATCCACTTGTGACAGTGGAGTGTGCTTTCTTCTGAAGTGCTCGAAAAATTACTAACCGTTACTGTTGCACCCCTACCCCACAGCTGTTTTCAGGGTTGCTGTTCGCAGGTAAGGCAGACTGAATGGAAGTAAACTGAAAAGATATTATCAAAGTAGTTTTAGTTGCTCACCACAATACTTAGTTAATTCTGTTATGTTTTGTTACCTTTGAGATAGTAAGAAAAATTGTAAGTGGTGTGTTGTGGATTTTTTTTTTTTTTTTTGTCTTTTTGAGACAGGGTCTTGCTATGCAGTTCAGGTTGGTCTTGAGCTCACTTTGTAGCCCAGGCTGGTTCAAACTCCACAATGATCCTCCTGCTTTAGCCTCTGGAGTGCTAGGATTACAGGCGTGGTCCACCACGCCTGGCCTTATAAGCGGGTGTGTTAGAAAAGAGTTGAATAATGGATATATGTTTACTTTTTCTTGTTTTAGGATTGTTGACATGATGAGTCAACATCATGAGAAGTGATCAAATTCAACTTCAAAGAGCTGGGTGTGGTGGCACACGCCTGTAATCCCAGCACTCAGGAGGCTGAGGCAGGAGGATCATTGCGAGTTTAAGGCCCATCTGTGCTGCAAAGTGAGCTCAAGGCCATCCTCAACTGCATTTCGATACTCTGTTTTAAAAAGACAAAAAAAAGCTGGGCGTGGTGGCGCACGCCTGTAATCCCAGCATTCGGGAGGCTGAGGCAGGAGGATCATTGCAAGTTTGAGACCAGGCTGGGCGACAAAGTGAGCTCAAGGCCAGCCTTAACTGCATAGCGAGACCTTGTCTCAAAAGACCAAAAACAAACAAACAAAAAACAAAACAATACAACTCTAAGTGAGGAAGACTAGGGCCAAAGTATGAGCCAGGAAGTCCCTCACAACTTCAGGGTGTACATCTTCCTGCAGTGCGCGGCCAGGGATTGTTCTCAGAGTCACCAAGGCGAGAGATGCTAATGGCTTGAACACCTGGGGATGTTTCTGTAATGACTGCGGTTAGGGTTTGCCCAGAATTCTAATTTGTGTTCTGAGTATGTGGCTTTTGGGGAGCTTATTTTCCATGATTTTCATCTTTTATTGGAAATTTTTACTGTTTGGTGTGTATTTGTGCTGTTTCGTATTTTTTGGTTGGCAGTTCTGTGTTGTTTCTTTCAAAATCTGATTTGGATAGCAAAATATGGTTTCTGATTTTAATTAGGTGAAGTGTTGCTTCTGTTAATTCACCGTTAATTTGAGGAATTAGTTAATTGGAGATGTCACTCTCAACTAAAAAATTATTGTCATGTTGTGATACTATTTTTTTATGGTGTTGCGTAGGTGCAACCACTAAGCTACATCATCAGCCACATCCTGATACAATTAAAAATGTATCACATACCTTTCCCTGACAAGCCTTCTAGGACCCTTGGACTCCTGGATTGATGAGTACTGTTGTGAACAGTAGTAAGATTACAGGACTTTTGGTGGGTGCCTGGATAGGTTCAGGATGGAACTGGTTGACCGAGGCGCCAGTGATGTGACTAGAATGTTGGAATGTTTGAGCCTGTACTTCACTTCTGGGGAGAGGAGAGGGGCCGGTGATTCCAGCAAGCATGTCTATATAGTGGAGCTTTTTAAAACCCCTAACGTAGTGATGGTGAACCTGTGGCAGTCATGGCTCAGTGGGCACGTTAGCCAGGTTGTCGCAGCATTGCTCCAGCAGCCGAGCATTCAAGTTTAATTGCATAACTGGGCATAATAGCGAACAACTGTAATCCCAGCACTCAGGAGGCTGAGGCAGGAGCATTGCCAAGAGTTCAAGGCCAGCCTGAACTAAATAGAGAGACTCTGTTAAAAAAACGTTAATTGCAATGTTGGCAGTTTACAATTAAATACATAGGTTTGGGGTTGCAGTTTGGGCAGTTGGTCTCTAAAAGATTCCTTATCTTTGCTCTAAAGTACAGACTTTGGAAAGCTTTCGGGTTGTTGAGCACCCAGCATACCCAGTGCTAATGGAGCAGTATCATACCCAGGAGGGCAACAGAGCACCAGACCACAGCTGTACCTCACCTGGCTGTGTGTTTGTATCCTATGTACTACTTACGTAGTAAAGGTACAGGCAAATAAAGCATTGTCCAAAGTGTTAGGGAGCAGTTTTGTGAGACTGAGCCTTACCCAGTAAGTTCTGCACTAACTTGGGCAGGGGCAGCTAGTCTCAGAATTTTATTAAATTTTAGGATACCTATTTTGTGTCCTCAGAGATTTGAGAATTGCTTGGTGTAGAAACCTCACAATTTTGGAATTAGAGATGTTATGAGTCAAAAAGAACAGTTTTCCTTTATGTATTGACACTATTTTAAGGGACTGTTGTGAGCATCTTTAATAATTTTGGCAAAATGAAATGATTAATATTATATTTTATTTTTCAAAAATAAGATATTATTATAGTGGGTTTCTTTGTTTTGGTTTTTTTTGTTTGTTTGTTTTTGTTTTTTGAGACACAGCCTCACTATGCAGCCCAGGCTGGTCTTGAACTCCAGACCCTCTTGTCTCAGCCTCTTGAGTGCTGGGATTGCAGGGGTGAGCCACCACGATTGGTAAGTGTGGCTACCTTTTGAACAATGCTTAATTTACATTTTTCAGCCTTTCTGTTCTTTTTTTAACCTTTCTATTCTTCAAATAATGTCTTTTATGGGATCTCATATCTGATTGCCCACATATATCTTTTTTTTGTTTTTGTTTTTGTCCTTTTGAGACAGGGTATTGCTCTGCAGTTCAGGCCGGCCTTGAGCTCACTTTGTAGCCCAGGCTGGTCTCAAACTTGCAACAATCCTCCTACCTCAGCCTCTCAAGTGCTGGGATTATAGGCGTGCACCACCACGCCCGGCTGCCTGCGTATATCCTTCTAGGAAAGGTTTTAGTCTGGAGGGGAAAAACTCCCCATAAAATATAACTGAGAGACTATTGTTTTTTATTTATTTTTTTAAGGTCTTAATTTTTACTTGTTTTTATTAGTATGTTGGCACTACTTAATGTTTACATTCCTTGTGGGGAGCTAATGGGTGGAGAGAACACATCTTTTTTCCATCCTGTTTTCGTCCCCTCCCTCCCCCTCCCTTCATCTCTTTTAATTAATTAATTAATTTGAGCATCAGGGATTGAACTCAGGACCTCATACTTTCCAGCCAGGCGGTGTGCCACTGAGCTAAACCCCTGACCCTGTTCATCTCTTTTTAAAATAAATATTTATTTATTCATTTATTTTGTGTATTTTATTGGTACATTTTAGATATACATAACAATAGCATTTATCATAGGGAATTTGTACCTGTACATGGTATGTCTTGCTGCTTCTTTTTTTCCTGTTTTCCTCCCCTCCCTTGACTATTGTTTTTCAGACTTTATTGAGACACTTTGTAGTCCAGGTTGGCCTCAAACTCTTGATCCTCCTCCCTCAGCCTCGGGAGTGCTAGAATTACAGAAGTGTGCCACCAAGTCTGGCTCAAGGCTGTTTTCCGAAAATGAGATTACTAAAAACTGCTCTTATCAAATGAGATAGCCACTGAGTAGGGCTTAGTGACCGGAATAACACATGCTTTACTACTTAGCTTGTGTGTTGGTGACTACTTTGGTGGAAACTTTAGGTGTTTATACGCATAGGAAGAAGACTAGCTTATGTTCATTGTAAATAGTTTTGGAAAGCTTTGGTGAAGATTTTATGTTAGTATTCAATATAACACAAAAGTCTCTAAGTGTAAGCTTTTAAAATGTACTTTAAATGTTTGAGAACAATGCAGCTCTGTGCACTAAGCTCTTCAAAGTTGTTTTCCTTTTATTTAAACTGAATAAAGGAAGGATGTTTGCTTCATTACGGTAAGGTCGAGACTGCTTTGATCTTGTTCCTGTCAGCTCCACCCTTCCAGGAGTTACTCTGCCCTCCGGTTGCCTTCTCTGTAAAGCTGGGTGGCGGAATATATGAATTTAAATTTTTTTTTCTGAGTAAAAAGAGGAAGAGAGTCTTTGCCAGTAGGCTCCGTTCACCTCTGGAGCCTGGCTGTTTTTTCTTGCTATTCTGTGGATTCTGGGATTCCTTTCCTCAGCGTCTCCACATGTGACATTCATATCCAGAGAATACTGTGTTCTTTATCTTTCCCTTTGGGCTTATGCTTATAGGACCTATTATCATAAATATAATTTCTTTCTTTCTTTCTTTTGGTCTTATTTATTTATTTATTTGTCTTTTTTGAGACAGGGTCTCACTCTGTAGTTCAGGCTGGCCTTGAGCTCACTTTGTAGCTCAGGCTGGTCTCAACTCGGCGATCTTCCTGCCTCAGCCTCCCGAGTGCTGGGATTATAGGAGTGTGCCACCACGCCCAGCCATCAGTACAGATTTAAATGCTGAGAGTTTACTCTGCCAAATTTTGAATAGGAACCTAAATGTCTTAAACTGTATAAAGGAACAATAAAATCAAGAGATAATCCTACTTCCGTTTCTATCATGTACTTCCTGGTCTTTGCTACTTTGGATTACACTGCTCAACTCTTGCACTTTGCCTTTAACACAGTTACACTTTGTTTGGTAGCTTAACAGTTTGTGTCAGTGATGCTGAACTTGTTCAGACAGCTGAGTGCGCAGCACAGCATGCTTGCTAAAGTAGTGCGCCTTTTGATGGATCAGTTATGCTTCCACTGTAGTACCTGGGTTTTGAATGGTACTAGGAAAATGAGCACAATCCATGTAAGTTGTAGGTACATACAAATTTATGTTCTCCAGTATTCACAGTCAGACAGTTCTTTTATTTTGCTTTTTTTTTTTTGAGACAGGGTCTCGCTATGTAGTTCAGGCAGTCCTTGAGCTCACTTTGTAGCGCAGGCTGGTCTTGACCTTGCAGTGATCCTCCTGCCTCAGCCTCCAGAGTGCTGGGATTACAGGCATGTGCCACTATGTCTGGCTTTTACGTATTGTTCTGAGCAGGGTCTCACTTGTGTAATTTAGGCTGGCCTAGAACTCATATGTAGTCCATACTGGCTTTGAACTCCCGGTGATCCTCCTGCCTCAGCCTCTGGAGTGCTAGCCTTACAGGTGTGCGTCACCATGTCCTCCTTTACTTGTTTTTGGAAAGCACCTTTTTTCCATTTCTTTTTTTTTTTTTTTTTTTTTGTCTTTTTGAGACAGGGTCCCGAATGCAGTTCAGGCTGGCCTTGGACTCACTTTGTAGCCCAGGCTGGTCTCAAACTCCACAGTGATCGTCCTACCTCAGCCTCCCAAGTGCAGGGATTACAGGCATGCACCACCATGCCCGGCCCTTTTTTCCATTTCTTGAAAAAGCTTCAATATTTCTTTGCCTGGATCTCCAGGATTTTCTGTGAGCCTTATTTTTTGCTGGTGTATTTGTTTATCAGAAGATGATTGTTAGTGACTAGGGCAGACTAAACTGTTGTAACAGAAAGACCTGAAAATAGTACAAGCTCAAACATAATTTGGTTGCTTATGCTGTAGTTTTTGTTGGTACATGGTTTTCTTCTCTGAGTGTTTTAGGCACCCTTGATCCTTGTGTTTCATGACTTGGCCATTCCTTAGGTTTTGTTTTTAGCTGCACCCAGCTAGTCAGAGGTAAAAAGGAGAAGCATATCCACTCTCTGTTACTCATAGAGTTTCTAAACTTGTAGATTTGCATAGGCTTGGTAGAAATCCATGGTACAGTCACATTATCTTCAAGGCAGATTGACAAGTGTAGTCAGGCTGGGAGCCCAGGAAGATGAGAATATGGCTTTAAAGAGAGGTCCTTTTCCCAGTGTCCTTGCATCTTATTATACTGAGAAAATGAGGATATAATGTCAGTTGTGAATTTCTAGCAATTATGGAGTAAATGGAAAGTGAAGTAGAAAAAAACAGTGAAAATGTACTTCCAATAAGCCCTACTTCAAGGAAAAGAGAAAGTGAGCGTGCAGCTGGAGCGGGTACAGAGGGAAGGAACAGGTGTGAGGGCCGGGGTGCACTCGGTGGTGAGCGGGCTTGCCTAGGATTTGCAAAGCTCTGAGTTTGATTCCCCCACCCCCTCCCTGCAAGCAAGTGAGCATGAAGAAAGCATCTGAAGGAATGGGAAATCCAGAGTACTGGGAAAAGCATTTACGTAGGATAGCTCTACCTCTGAGATGGGGATGGATGAAGTTAATAGATCCAAATACAAGGAGAGTATTTGGAGAGTACAATATATTCAGATTTGAAATCAGTTTCACTGTGGCAAATCCAGGTATTGAGCTCTCTCCTGAGGCTGTGGGAGAGAATCTTTTCCTTGCCTCTTCTAGTTTCTGGTGTTTCTGGCCTTTCTTAACTTGTGGCATAGCTCCCCCTGTGTCACAGTATCTTCTTTCTTCTGCCTGGCTCAAAACCTTTCAATCTCCCTCTTCCCACTTACCTGAAAAAATGTCATAGCATTGAGGGCTTACTTCTATTTGGTGGTTGTGGTGGTGTCTTATATGGATTGAACTCAGGGCCTTTGCACTGAGCTACACTCTTAACCCTTTTAATTAATAATTAATTGATTAATTTGGCATATTGGGGATTGAACTGAGGGCCTTTGCACTGAGGCACATCCCCAGATCTCTTTATTTATTTGGTTTTAAAATTTTGAGACAAGGTCTCACTACATTGCCCAGACTTGGTTTAAACTAGGCTCACTAAGGAGGTAGTTATGGATAATCTTTCCATCTCAAGGTCCTTAGTGTAGTCATGTTTACAAGTTTTTTTTTCATTGAAGATAATGCTCATAGATTTTAAGGGTTAGGATATGGATACTTTCTGGTACCACTATTTAATTTACGTTGGTACTCAGAGAAGATTTAAAGAGAAAGCAAGGGCTTGCTGTGGGGCTTTATAATCCAAGGTGAAATTTTATTTATTTTTTATTTTTTATTTTTTGGTTTTTCTCCGGTACCGGGAACCAAACTCACGACCTTGCGCTTGCCAGGCAGGCGCTTTGCCGCTGAGCTAAATCCCCAGCCCCCCAAGGTAAAATTTTAGCTTTCATTCTGGGATGATAGAATTGATTGGGGAATTATACACAGGTGAGTGAAATGATATGATTTCAGTATAAAAATGTTTCTCAATTTTTAAAATAATACCACATGTAGAAAAGTTAAATTTAATTAAAATCTTAAAGTAATTTTTCCTTGGGGCTGGGGATTTAGCTCAGCGGCAAAAGCGCCTGCCTGGCAA
>NW_004955449.1:16815940-16824982 GCF_000276665.1 Chinchilla lanigera | reverse complement strand
CTTAGCCACAGTCATTATACTTTATAATGTTTTTTACCTGCGAAGAACCTATTCTGGATGATATTGTTCATAATTGAAAATAAACACTACCAAAGGCCTGTCTGGGTGCTAAAGGTAGCTGAGATAATGGGAGGTGGAGGAAAAAGCATGAAGCAGGATTTAAGAGTCTGTGTTTGTTTTGTAACGGAGAAGTTCAGTGGGTAGGTTTAGGGTGTATTTTTGAGATAGTGTCAGTTAGTGAATTAGCTGGTGAAACAGTCTTGAGGGAGGAAAGCAGAATGAAGTGAAAGCTAACTGTTTTTAGTTGAACAGCTGGGCCGTTTACTGAGAAGGGGACTGCTGGGAGAGAAGCAGACTTGATGGAAGACAGACGTTGCTCTGTTCTGGTGGTGTTAGTTTTGAGGTACTTGTGAGACATTTTGGAGATGTCATACAATTGGGTGGCTGGAGTTCAGAGGTTTCACTAGGGATTTTAGGTAGGAATTATTGATAGGTAGGTGGTACTTGACACTGGATGCAGTTTCTGGTAGAGAATGTATAGATACATAGTAAAGGGGACCTCAAACAACTATTATATGGAGAAGGAGGAGGGGTTGCCAGAGAGGAATCTAGGAGAGTGTGGTGTCTCTGAAGCAAAGTTCAGAATATTCTAAAAAGCACATGGTTCTGGTGTCATTACAGAACTCACTTTTGGTGAAATGAGGTCATTTGTGATTTTGACAACCTCGTGTAGTTTAAGTTGAGATGCCGGACTGATTGAATTATGAAAGTGGAGACATTATTCACAGACAATTTCTTGAAGTTGTTTTGCTATAAAAGAAAGCAGAGAAGTGGAATGGTTTTGTGTGTACAGGGGATATTGGTCGAGGGAGGGTTTGGTAGAACCAGAGAATAACAAAATAACTTTCTAGGCTGATACGATGACTAAGTAGAGAAGAAAAGCAAGAAAGAGTGATAATTGTAGAAGTAAAATTCCTGAAGATCCAGGAAGAATGGAGATCCTGATAGTGGGGGATTGGTCTTTATTGAGAACAGAGGCTTTAATGCTTAGTAAAAAAGAAAGACTATTGTGAGAAAGGGTATGGGGATGAGAGAACATGTTTTAGATGGTAGAAAAATAAGGGTGTTTATGTGATTGCTTCTATTTTCCCAGTGAAGTAGGATAGTGCTGGGACTAGGGGTGGGGCGTGGAACAAATTAGAGAAGAGAGATTTGAAATATCCAGGGGAAATGTCATAAGACTACTGGTCAGCAGAGATTGCCCATTAGAGACTCGCAGCCATGAGTTGAAGTTGAGGCCAGTTTTAGTTGTGTGTTCTTTTCCAGGTAGTTTTTCAGCTATTTAGGTGAAGGTGTGGAGTGGGCAGACAGTTGGGCTTAACTAGATAGAGGATTTTTCTTGATAACGAAACAGGAAGAGAGGAGGAGGGAGTGAAGAGTGCTTGCAAGGGAGAGGTTACAATGACAGACATTTATCCCACACTGGACAGAAAGGGTAGTGACTGAGAGTGAAACAGGAGGCAAATGGTTTGGAGAGCCAGGTAATGCCAGATCTTGGGATGGAAACACTAGTGTGGAGTAGATGAGCTGGGAAAAGAGAAGGTGATGTTCACATGGCAGCTTGCTTGAGGCTAAGTCTCAAGAGCTGGCCCAAGTAACCATGATGCCAAAATCAGAAGTCCCGATAATGGGAGTGGATGACTGGAGTGTGATCAAGGAGAAGGTGTGGAAGTCAGGTGGATGAGAAATTGGAGCCTCCAGATAGACGGAGGAGGTAGTAAGAGTGGAGACAGAGGTGAGTTTGGTAGCAAGAAGGGATAAGAGGTGGTAAAGTCTATGGCATGAACGTCTAAATGGGTAAGGTTTTGAGAGGATTGAGGGAAAATTGAGAGGTGAACTCAAGAGGAAACCCACATGCAAGTTGGGGGATGTGAACAGAGTTGTTACTAAAAGTATTCTACAGGGGCTGGGGATTTAGCTCAGTGGCAAAAGCGCCTGCCTGGCAAGCGCAAGGTCGTGAGTTTGGTTCCCAGTACCGGAGAAAAACCCAAACAAAACAAAACAAAACAAAAAAAACCAACTAAAAGTATTCTACAGCTCATGAGATGGGAATGCACAGGAGTGCGGTCCTGAGAGTCTTTTGTGAAGCTAGGCATTAAAACTCTTTAATCAGTTAATCAACAGAGGGCCCTGGGAAAGGGATTGGTTAGTTGTCAGTTGGCTCAGATATGTTTTGATGTTTTAGCAACACGTGCATCCATCATGACTTACGCTACATGAAATTAGACTTAAACGTGAGAATAATAATCCCTGGATGGGATGCTGGGAAAATGTTATTCGGGTTCAGCTTTAAAAATCAGATTTCAGTCTTCCCTTTTCCATGTTTTCAGGGCTCTAGCCTGGTGAAAGGAACGTTGGGAGAAGAGAATGTAATCAAACACAGAGGGAGGGAGGGAGAGCTGGGAAGCTGAAAAATGGGATAGATTGGCCTGTGAGATCAAGAGCGTTATGGAGCATGAGGGGCTAATTAGTCTTGGGGATGTCTTAGGAAGAGGTGTGTGAGAACCAGGACCTGTAGACATAGTGGCCAAAGGTTAGTGAAAGCTTTCTCAAAATATCTGTAGCCTCAGGTCATTTCTGAAGAATAGTGGCCACTTAGAGTGTCGGGGCCCCTTTGGGGGACTGCTGTGGCCATTCGCATGTGCTCATAGGGCCTCTTCCTGGCCAGGAGAATGGCGTAACCCTTGGGGAGAGGTCTTCTGTGTGGCAGAAGTTAAGGACTGCTGCTTCTGAACAGCCACCTTTTCGGTCTTCTCCCCAAATTTATTTCGGCTCTGTACTTTCTTCTCCATTGCTACTGTCATTGTCTTAGGATCCTTGGAAGTTTGTGTCTAGATATTTATGTCTGATCTTCCTGGTTTTCCAGCTTCCAGAGTCACTGTCCTTTTACTTCATCTCCCAACACTATGTCAGAAAATGTGGTTTTCTCAATTATTTGGAATGTCATGAAGATTAGTATAACATAGGGGCTGGGGATTTAGCTCAGCGGCAAAAAGCGCCTCCATGGCAAGCGCAAGGTCGTGAGTTCGGTTCCCGGTACCAGAGAAAAAAAAACAAAACAAACAAACAAACAAACAAAAAAAAGATTAGTATAACATATAAATTGACTAACGCAGTCCTCATAATACACTACGCTTAAAAGCCTTTATTGGCAGTTAGTTGCCTACTGGGTGCTTTGAGCACCTTGAGCTCTAGTCGTACAACAGTGCCACACCCATGTTCTGCAGAGTGCTATATTCACTTGTTCTTTGCTCATAGTCCCTTTTAGCCCACAGGACCTTCAACATTAAATATTGCTTTCTCTATAAACTTGCCCTGAAACCTTCCCGGGTGATATGTCTGCCTGTTCTTCCTTGCAAGGGTAATTATTGTCTTAACCCCTCTCTAAACCTTATTTGTATCACTTATATTTGCTTTAGAATCTTCTTAGGCAAAAACAATAGATTATTCACTCACAGATTTAACACAGTAGGGGCTTCATAAATATTTGTTGAATAGGTGAAAACATGGTACTCATATTTGAGTTTATACCTTGTCTTTTTTGTGAAATTTAAGTTGTTTTCTGTGTCCTTTTTTCTAACTTCCTTTTGTAACAGTGGAGGAAAATTTTCTTATGAAGTAGATGAGTGCAGAAAATAATTGGTGTCCATGTGGCTAAATTTATATAGAAAGTTGATTTAATCCTATGTTCCATTTCTTTTACTGAGTGACTTTTGCTTGAATGATTTTGCTCTTTATTGTTATTACTTTGTCACTGCTGAGTTGTAATCGTTAATTTTTTTCAGTGCTATATTCAAAGAAATACAAACATCATACAAATGTGGTTTTCCGCTATGTTTAAGTGAGCGTTTTCCAGTGCCCACTTACAGTTGCAGGATTGGTGTGTAGAGCTATCTAAAATGTTGGTTAAAAGTCCATTTCCTTTTAGGTCTCTTGAAATGTCAAGTTCCTTGATTCTACAGCAGTTAATTATTAATGGTATATTACAGAGAATTGATATAATATAAATCAAGTATCAGCAGCATGAGTTTAGTAAGAATGGGATGCACAGACTTGCAATGTGAGCGTAAGAGCGAATCTATCCTTAGTGCAGATGCCAAGGGAGTGGTGGAAAGGGCAGGAAAATCCAGGATGGGCGACTGGTTTAGGAATCTGTGGGATGAAAGGAGTTGTGTGGCATGGGTAATGGTTTAGGTGACACTCTGGTTGGCGTGCTCTGAATGAGTGACCAAGCAAGATCTATTTTAGTACTTTAAAATGAGATCACTGACCCTTGTTCCCAGTTTTTTGCTCTCAAGTTAACCAAAGGCACGGTGCATGTTTTTACAACCTGAGATGAGGCATCATCCTTGGTTATCCTTGAAAGGACTGTACTTGAGAAATAGCATGATTTCTTTAAAAAGTTAAATTACAGTTTGGTGTCACCTTTTTATTTTGTTTTGTTTTTTGCGGGGCAGGTCTTGCTAAGTAGTTCAGGCTGACTGAAACTCTCAATGTTCCTCCTGCCTTGACCTCCTGAGTGCTGGGGATCCATGCCGTACCATTCTGGCTATTTTGATTTTATGTTAGTATTTTTTTTTTCTAAATGAGATAGTGTCCATAATTTTTGATAGAGCCAGAAAGCAGCTCCCCAGCTTCTGTGAACTAAAAATAGATACCAAGAAGTACTATTCTGAATAGAGGAAGAAAAAGCACTCTTGTGGGACACAGTTGTCCCAGTGACTTGGGTTAACGGGGGCTACAAACCTTGGGCCAGCCCTTTTAGAAGGAGGGTGTTTTACATCTGTGGAGATGAGCTGAGGTGCTTGTGGGAGAGGTATAAACACTGGACTCCATGTGATTGGAGCCTGACCTGAAGTGAAAGGCAGTTGCTTTCCTCTGACCTCTGTGACAAGTAACCTGTGGCCCAACTCTGGGTTAAATGCTCAGCATGATAGCAATTTATTTTTGATGAAACAGTTCATAAGTAAAAATACCTGTTCCGTTTGAAAGAATGTTTCTTTTGGAGAGAGTTGCTAGAGAACTACCAGAAGAGACCTGCCTGCTCTTTTCTCAGAAGTGATGGGATTTACCTCCTCCCCGTCAATTTGTGCATGTTAAGCATACCTGGTTGGTCAGAGCAAGTGCTAGTTAGGGCAGGCAGGGTTGTGGCCCTGTGCAGGTGGACTGCTTTTGTTTCCTCCTCTACTACAGTTTTCCATGTGAGCCAGTTCTGCCTTGCAAATGTGAACAATGGGAAAGGTTCAGAACTCATTGTATTTGCTCAGTAATTTGAGATATTAGCAAGGGAAGCTATGGATAGGGGATTCATTTTACATTGTATGTATATTATTTGGAATTCTGTATCAGTTTTGATATAGATGAGATTTTATAGATGAGGACACAAAAGCTCATAGTTGTACAACTTGAAAGTGGCGAAGTCAGAACTCTGTTTAGGGATTTTGGTGACTGATGCACAGAGAGAATGTTCTCCTTCAGTGAATGCTGTACTGAAATGACAGCATGTGCCTGTACAGGACAGCACCTCTGACTTAGCAGGGTCCTAACTGTACCAAGAGGAGTGGACCAGCTCTGTAAACCATCAGTGTATTGTCAGTGGGAGGCGAGAGGGAAGGTTGTCCTTGTAGGATGGGCTCTTTTTTCCTCTGTGTGTCTGTGTGCTTCCTGTAGTCCTGGCACAGGGCAGTGTCCCGTACATGTGTGCTGACTGAAGAGATTCTGTACTTACCCAGTTCGACACTGGAGAACACCCAGTTCTAGGAAGTTTTCATCAGCTGTGAGTTACTGGTTTGATCTGTTGTGTTAAACATGTAATCCCTAAGAGGATGTAATGTGCAGTAACTGAAAATACAGGGCTGGTGTAGGTGAATTTAACGCAGGTTTAAATAGTCATTGTGTCAGATGCTCAAGGCAAATTCATTCTAGTTAGGGTGGAGACCAGAGCTCTTCAGAATAAGGTAGACAGTTGTTTGATATTTTCCAATTCTTGCTCAAAGATTCCTAATAAACTACAAAGGCAAATTATCTTTTTTCTTTCTCTATTGGTCTTTTACTTTTGTTCATTAAAGAAAAGGCATGTAACAGAAAATGTATTCTGAAATGCTCAGATGATATGGGGTTTATTAGTTAAATGTCGGCTATCCATATGCATGCTGACCCCTCACTGCTCCCCCTCTCTCTTATGTACATACACACAGACACACACACACACTCACAATGTTTTTCTTTTATAGTGTAATGCATGGTCATTATAGAAATCTAGAGAAAGATCCATACAGGGAAGAAAACAAAAATGGCTTACAGCCCTGCCATTCAAAACTGAGACTTTTAACACTTTTGGGTATATTCTTCTAGTCTTCACATGTGTGTCCATGTGTGAGTATGCACATAGACTTTAAATAGAAATACATGCACATACACCTGTGTGCTGCTTTGTCTTTTTTTCTCTTTGTAATTCATTTTCTACTTGCTCATCATTCCATTTCCACCCAGAATGTAATAGCACAGAAAGAATTAATTCCTAAGCAATAGAGAAAATCCAGCATGTCTTATTCACTTAAGTCTATCTACATATTTTTAGAACGTTCTTCATTTTATTATAATACCTGTTAGATTAAAAATGTTGCTTTTTTAGTCAGACTAGGGGTATGGATTCTAACAGTGAAAAGAAGAGGGAAATATTCAGATAATCTTGATCTTTTATTTGAGGAAACTGAAGTCCAGAGGAGTCAGGTGACTTTGTTCAGGCTGAGATTGTCACAAGGTGGATTGGTACCTCAAGTTGTAAGGCAGAGCACTCTGCTGCCTCAGAATATTGTCTGAAAAACAAACCGTGTGGCTGGCAGCTACCAAACTAATGGCCGAGGGAGTAGGCAGAAGGGCACTGGGTGAGGTCAGGCCTGAAGGTCACCACATTGATATTGGAACCTGGAGTTTTGACAGGAGTCCTATTAGGAATCTCATTTGTGAGTCACTTGCTTCCTGACTGCCTTATGGTAAGACCAGGGGCTCAAGTGATAGACTGAATTCTTTGGGTTAGCTTTGAGTTTACCTTAACATTATCTCAAATTTTCTGGTTGAGTAGAAGCTGTTGGGTGTAGATTGCTAATGTGCTCTGCTGATTTCCATCAGCTCCCTGTGTGATTTGACTGACAACAGTGCAAGCCTAGCCCACTGGGTCTGGTGAATTACATCTGCTTAGCCAGAGTGTTTTTTGAGCTGAAATTGAAATGCACAGGCCTGTAGTTTGCAGTGTGATGCCAAGACTCAGGCAATTGACTGTTGCTCTTCAGTCTCCAACAGGAGGAAAATTATGAAGTAAAATGGGGATAGGCCAGGTATGCTTCTTAAGATTCAAACCCATAAATATAAATACCTGTGATTAGTCATGTGCAGTCTCCATTACTTACCTATTATATCTATACTCAATTGGGTAAGTTTCACACGTCTCCTTAGCTTCCCAGTCTGGGGTTGATGGGGAATTATCTGGGTGCCTCTGCTTATTGAGATGGGTCTGACGTTATGATGGGTTCGAGTTATGATGAACAGTGTAAGTGTATTGAATGTGTGTGTATGTGTAATAGGGGGAAGGCACTTGCAGACGACCCCAGCCCCCTAGGGGGGATAGAAATGTAAAAATGACTTCCACTGCAGGCTTTTGAGAGGCACTCTCAGTTGACAGTTAGTTGTTACTGGCTCATCAGACTGAGTGAGGTGGAATAGTTTTTCAAGTATGTAAGTTCAGTAGGTTATCTTTCAGAAGTATCCCTAAAGTATTTGTTTTCCTATTGTAGAAAGTCCCTTTTTGGATTGTGGATTGTATTTTTTACTATTAGCTCATGTGATTTGCTCACTCTTTCTCTCCCTATTTATGTTCCTTTTTCATACTTTCATTCACTTATGAACATGGCTAATGTCGTCCTTTAGAAAAGACTGTTTTTTACTCTTGTTAGACTAACACCATCCTCTACGTTGAAGCTACGGTCTTTTTCCCCCTCTCTTTTCTTTACCCTCTCTCTGTCTCTCCCTGAAACATGAATTTTACTGGATCTTTGTATGATTAAAACCTTCCATTGACTTCCTATCACTGTCGCGTCAGATTGCAAGCATTGCTAGAAGGTCAGATGTGACTTGGCACCTGTCTGGCTTTGTGACCTTGTCTGGAACTTACCGCCTGCACCATTTTCTGTGCTGCAGCCGCAGTGGCCTTTTAGTTTCCTGAAGAGACTAAGCGGGGGTGCATGCTAAGTACCTTTGCATGCCTGTCCCTTCTTGGAAGGCCTTTCTCTAAGAACAGAGCTGTATGTTGGCCTCATGTCCTTAATTATACTTTTTCTGAAATCACATCTATGAATATTTCACCTAAAATAGTTTTCTTCTATACTTTGTTCTTGTCTCACCTTGTCTTGTCCTTTCATAGCACTTGTCATTTTGAAAATAGCCAATTTTGTTGTTTACATGTTTGTTTCATCTTCGCCAATCCGTGAGATCATTGGAGTCCTTCATGCCCAGAGCTGTGCTCCGGATAGAGCAGGCAAAAGGTCTTCCCAGGTCAGTGCATGTTTCCAAAACTGGCGCACCTTCCTCTGCCCTCTTTACTGGATGGTCTCTCAGTGATAGTTTCCTGTATATTTGATGGCATGCTTGCTTTGGTTATTTTCAAAGAAGGTACAATTTTTATCTTTCCCTTGCTAATGAGAAGTATGTTTTTTATGTGGCAGTTTCCAACAAGTCATTTTGAAGGTTTTTTAGGAGTGGCAGATATATATTTTTTGGTCTGTTTATCTGTAAACTTTTATTTAAATCCAAGAGAGTGTGAACAAATGTTCCAATTGTTTCTAGAGGAGAAGCAGAGAGATTTGCCATACTTTTGCAAGATGTGGGTCTGTTTAGATGAGGCAGAAATGAAATATAAATTTGCCTTTTAAGGCCTGGATTATGTCCATGTATCTGGTTTATATGCATTTTTTTTTTTTTTTTTTT